>NW_025725112.1:300000-525000 GCF_021461395.2 Schistocerca americana | reverse complement strand
GATAGAAACACAACTCCAACATTCCTTGAAAGGTAAAAATTCAAATGTTTACGCATTGAATGTGAGTACCATGTGTTACATGACAAGTATCAAAACTGTGGGAGGCCACCGGCGATGACGTTCATCGTCTGCTTCTCCCCGGTCTCGAGACCTTACACCTTGTGACTTTTATCTGTTGGGTTACATAAAAGACCGCATTTTTATCCGCTCTATGCCTAACATTCATGAAAGTCTGCGACATCGCTTTGTTGAAGCTGTGAATTTGATAACGTGACGCCAGCTGCTTCGTGTGCGCCAGGAAATGAGCCACAGTTTTGATATTTGTCGTGTAACATGTGATGCTCACATTGAATGCATAATAATTTGAACTTTTATCTTTCCAGAATTCTGGAATTTTCTCTCTATCTTTTGTATTGCGGAAGCAATAAATGGTTGAAATCTGTCCCTTCTTTTTGAATAACCCTGTATTTTAGTGGATATTTAAATGGGGCAGCCAGTCACAATGTAGCCGTCAGATTACGGAAGTGTCACATGAACAGCATAAAAATGGTGCCATGTTCAAACAAAGGTATTTGCTAATATTGCTGTAGTTCCAAAAACAAAAAAAAGTAGTCTTTGAGGAACTGCGTAAAAATGGCATCAGGTTCAGATTCAAAGATGTTTACCCATGAATGGCGAAAAATGGTATAATGTTGAAAGGTATACAATATTTCCATGTGAAAAAATTACATAAGGTTAACATGGATTGCACAAAAACGATGACATGTTCAGACCTCGTTACCTCTGAATGTTTTAAAAAACGGCACCATGTTTAAAGATATAAAATATTTCCATATCGAAAGAATATAAAGAATATGTAAGCTTCTCATGAAATGGTGACATCTTGAAAGATATTTGTCTGTGAACTGCGTGAAAGTCTCTCTCTCTCTCTCTCTCTCTCTCTCTCTCTCTCTCACACACACACACACACACACACACACACAACACACACACACACACACACTGAGTTCCACCTCCGCAAGTATTATAGTGCCTCTCACATATACACACAATATCAAAAAAATTACTTACAATATCTCCACATCTGTCTCATCATCGTCATTTAATCTCTCTCATTGATACGCCAGAGTAAATTCCCACTTCCCCCCTCCCTCCAGTCTTCTCTATAATGCTTGCTTTAATTAGGGAATAGCTTATAATACATTGCAGAGGGAATGAAAGGAATTCAGACACAAACAAGGAATACTATACACATAAATTTTATTACAAAGTTACTTTTACAATTTTGTACAATAAACCATAGTTAACTTTAAATTGCAGTACAAATCGTTTGCCACTTTATGTTGTCACACAGTGGAAAGGTGGTAATTTAATGAACATGTTCAACACTTTTTAGAATATAAACTACGACAGAAAGCAAACTATTACACTACTTTTCCCCTATTTACACTTTCTTACAGGTATAGTTTGCAGACCAGTGAGCACAGTCGTAGTGCTGGTAACTGTGAGTCCACACTTCAGTTTTATAGTACGTAAATTATGACGTAATCGATGTTGTGATAGTTCGTTGCTGTTGTACGAGTACTTATTTAGTTTTACGCATGAAATATGCACTTCTCAAGTTTTCAACGTTTCTGTTCAAAAACTATATTTTCTAAGTTGGAATTTCTTGGACGTTACAGTATTGGTGATGGTAGTTATATTCGAGAGGGGGCACAGAAAGAGTTATTTTTACATCTTCATACAACAAATCACAGTTAACTTTGAATTTCAGCACAAAGCGTTTGCTGTTTTATGCTGTCACACAGTGGACGTTAAGAATTTAATAGTAACGTTCAACACTTTTTAAAATATAAACCATCGCAAACAGTAGAATGTTGCATTAGTCTTCTCCTGCTTACACGTTCTTACAAACAAAGTTTTCAGACCATTGTGCACAATCGTAGTGCTTAGTGAAATACTGGTAACCATGAGTGCTCACTGTAACCCTCCAGAACTGAGCTCTGGATCTACCTCTGTAACGACTTTGAGAAATGTAATGGAATAACAGTAGAGGGTGATCTAAGCTAAAGTACGTTACCCAGTTGATAAAGCACAAAGGTTGCAGTATTATAACGAGCTGAAGAGATTAGATGACGACAGAACAAGAAGATTAATTTACTTCTTACTTTCTGAATCTCAAATTGCAGGTCGAAGTTCTACCTCAGAAATGGAAATTTCAGCATCAAAAGTCATTCTTAGCGCGATTGTCACAAAGCGGTGGTAAAATACTGCAGACTGAAAATCCCCTGCGTAGTAATCAACACGAGTTCTGGAAACAGTGAAAGTGTGACACACAGCTCGCTCTGTCCGTCCACAAGACAAAGAAAGCAGTAGATTACCGCACCTAGGTAGATGCCATATTCCTTGACTTCCGATACAGTTCCACAGTTCCGCCTAGTGAACAAAATACGAGTATATGATATCAGACCAACTATGTGACTGGATCGAAGACTTTCTAATAAACAGAACACAGTATGTCGTTAGAAGTGAAATTAAATTCGGGCATGTCTTCTGGAAAATGAAGGACGCCGTGCTGAGGATCGACACTTGGTGCAGGGTCGTCCTGTACTTCACGGAATTGCCTGACAGGCATGGTCAGGGGGGAGACTCCCCGGATGTGTAGGTCATTATCTGTTCTTGTATGCCCACTGCTATACTACGTGCAGTTCTTGGATGTCTACGGAGATTTATTATAATTTGCAATTTTAAATGCTGCTGACCACAGACCTATAGATAACGTGCAAATACTATTTTTAGTGGTCACTTAAAAAGTTGTTTCCATCTCAAAGAGTTGAGGCTTTAAACACTTTTAAACTTGTTTTGTAAAGAGAAATTTGATTATTACTTATACGTTCAGAATTTAAGAAGCTTTTCCTTTTTTGCTAGTACCGAAGAAACAGTGTTTAATTACTTTAAAGTAACATGTTAACTTCTATATTAAAGTTTTTACTTTTATGTAATATTTGATGGCTACGTAGTGTAACTGTTGAAGGCTATATAGTGTTATTATTGATGACTCAGTAGTGTACTCACACTGAAGGCAAAAAGAAATCATTTACCTGGTGTGGTTTTTTCCAGTGCTGGTATGCCTCATTTTCTCTTTATTAATACAGCCTTTGCTATAGCTAGGTCAGTTGCTACTACCCTGTAGTAGCCACGATGTCTAAACCAGAACGGTCTCAATGTGGACGGCGCTAATGTACAGAGAATAGCCGCGTGGAAAACCATTGGCGCCCGCACTCAATCTAGTGAAATCTAGTTTCTCCGATACGAAGTTATTGACATTTTCCTGGTGTCTGAATCACGTATAAAGCCTGGAACACATGTTTCTGGGCCAAACTACGCTTGTTTCCTCACGGAGAGGCGGACGGAAGGTGGATGGTGCAGTAGCATACGTGCGAAACAGCATCCATCAATTCCGCTCCCGCCTCTGGCAAAGCTGGAAGCCACTGGCACCGTCGTCCATACGTCAGTGGGATCTATCTCATTTATCGCAGCATACTGACCGCTTTCTAGTCCTCTGGATCCCAATGATTTCGAAGCCTTGCTGAACGTACGTGTGAGAATTTTCATTTCAGGTGACATAATCGACAAGCATGTCACATGACACTCATCTACATATACATTTACTTCATAGTCCGGAAACCACCTAGTGGTGTTCGGAGGCACGTACTTCTGGTATCACTGACTGATCACCCTACACTGTTCCATTTGCGAATGACGTGTGGGAAGAATGATTATCGGTAAGCCTCTTTATTGGTTCTAATTTCTCGAATCTTCTCTTCGTGGCCATCACGGAAGATGTATGTGGTAGGAAGTAATATGTTCTCCGACTCTTCTAGGGAAGTACTCTCTCGACATTTCAATAGGAAACCTCTTCGAGATGCACAACGCCCCTCTTGTAACGATTGGCAGTGGAGTTCGTTGAGCGTATCGGTAACGCTCTTGTGCCGACTAAACATTCCCCTGACGAAACGCGCCGCTCTTCGTTCGATCTTTTTCATCTCTCCTATCAGTGCTACCTGGTAAATATCCCATATTGACGAACAATACTCAAGAACTGGTCGAACAGGCACGTTACAAGCCACTTCCTTCGTGAATGAGTCACGTTTCCTTAAGATTATTCGTATGAATCTCAGTCTGGCATCAGCTTTTCTTACTATTTCTTTTATGTGGTCTTTCCACTTTAGGTCGCTCTGGCTACTTACTCCTAGATATTCTGCAGTGGAAACTGTTTCCAGCAGTTTCTCATCAGTAGTGTAGTTGTATAGCAATGGATTCCTTTCACTAGGTATGTACAATATGTTACATTTATTTACGTTCAAGGTCAACTGCCAAGTCCTGCACCATTCATCAATTCTCTGCAGGTGAATGTGCAAATCGATACTGGCTTCGGCCGGCCCTTGTGGCCGAGCGGTTCTAGGCGCTACAGTCTGGAACCGAGCGACCGCTACGGTCGCAGGTCCGAATCCTGCCTCGGGCGTGGATGTGTGTGATGTCCTTAGGTTAGTTAGGTTTAAGCAGTTCTAAGTTCTAGGAGACTGATGACCTCAGAAGTTAAGTCCCACAGTGCTCAGAGCCATTTTTGATACTGGCTTCTGGCACTGATACTTTGTTATAGACAACCGCATCATCTGTGAACGGTCTTAAACAGCATTTAGCGTTTTCCACTAGATAATTTGTATACATTGTTAACAATAGTGGTCCTATCACACTTCCTTGGGGTACTCCTGAAGTTACCTTTACATCTGTCGATTATGTTGCTTTAAGAACGACGTGTTGAGTTCTATATGCAAGGGAGTCTTCAATTCAGTCGTAAATCTGGTCCGATACTCCATAAGCTCGTGGTTTCTACTGAACAGCAGTGTGGGACGGTTTCAAATGCCTTTCTGACATCGAGGAACACAGCATCGACCTGGTCGCCGTTATCTACAGCGCTATGGATCTCATGTCCCACTCATCTTTGACACTTATGTTGACGCCTGGCTGCTGTCTCGACGTGGAACATCACTGAAAGGTATCAACTGAGACAACTAGCATGCAACAACAACCGAAAACCTTGCCACATTCTTTCCACCAGCGGAAACCGGAAATGATGCAGTGGTATTGCGATTCTGTGAGGCTGCACTAGCCGCTGCTGAGAAAGCAACGTCACTTACACCACGCACTTCTAGGTACTACTCACGCCATTTACCACCAGATATTCTTCTATCCCTACGTAACTGTGTACAATAGAATGCAGCGAGAGTGGCAGATAACGAGGAATGATGCCACTAAACGGTTGCTCAATCGCCTGCACCGGAACATTGAGGTGGCAACAGAAGCACATCGAACCCGAGGCTGGGCAAGTGAGGTCGCTACACTCCATCTTCATAATGGTTCGGCCTGGAGGACAACGCACTCAGTGAATACCTCGACTCCTGAACGGTAACAGAATCATCACTGAACCAAATGAGAAAGCAAATAGTCTATTTGACGCCTTTGCAACGAATTTCACATCTTAGGACGGCCCAGTGGATGCAGGACATATCGCATTGGTGGGTGACTCGCTCCAACTTCACATTCTGGGGAGATATGTAGAAAACGAAATAGAGCAAACATCAGCTGAAGAGGTCACTTCGATACGTCACAGCCTGAATACCAAGAGGGCTGGAGATCCCAACGACGTTAATAATACTCTACTGAATGCCACGAGCTGCAGCCACATATCTGGTGAGCACATTCAACGAGAGTTCCCGGACTAGTTGCTGTTCCCTTACGTTGAACTCGCAGAGATAGTGGCCATACCGAAGATTTGCAAAGATTTGTGACTTGCACAAAGTCATAGACCCTAAGATTATTACTAGCCCTACTCAAAGGCTTCAAGAAGATATACCTCAAGAGGCTACAGAGTCACGTCGCTTCTGAGGCGATATGATCCGAGAGGCAGTTTGAATTTCGAATAATCGTTGAACCAAGCATCAGCTCCTGCGATTAGTGGAGGATGCTTTCGACGCTCTGGAACGCAGTGAATACTTCGCGGTGGTGCTGCTCGGTATTAGGTTCGAGGATTCGTGGCATGACGACCTCTTGTTCAGGTTACTTGAGTACGACGTACCGGTGTCAGGCGTCCGCCTTATCTGCTCCTATCTCAGCGACATACCTTTCAGTTGCGACCTGAGGCTGGACTCTTCAAAGTTCGCCAAATCTGTGTCGGTGTGCTCCAGGTCTTAGTCCTTGGAGCAGCTTTTTACACGCTCTACACCTCTGACGCAGGTGAGACCGACCCCGTACTGATCACTATGTACGCTGATGATACAGCGATCTTCAACCGCTTTACGAATGCCAACATGACGCAACGTCGACTGCTGCTCGCGACTGACAACCTGCACACCTGACCATCAAGTGGCACTTTAAATTCAGTGCTGTCAAGACGCAGTTCTTAGTAGTCGCCAGCCGCGTCAGGGGCACTCAGGAACGCTCCTTACAACACACCGAGGAGGGTAAGCATTTTTCACTAAATCAACTACATTAATTTCCAAGCTCGGTGGTGGTCTGTTGTGGTCTCTTCAGTAACATCTCTAATTATCATCATTCAAATGGTGAGCGGGAAATATGTTCTCAATATCGACATTGAACAATTTTAGCTCGAAACCTAATAGATTATCATAGCTAGTGATTTGAGACAGGTGTAGCGTATTGATTTCATCGCTCCACATTGGCTGTTGCAGGAGCTAAACGCACCAACACGGTTGAAAGAAGTGTTACTTGGGGGAAATACATACTACAGCAATTGAGAGACTGCAGTCTGCGCTGAATATCTATTAACGGAACTGTACTTTCGGTTTAAAAACATTTGGTCCACTTTGTTTCTTCGAATAGAGCTTTTCACGGTGACAAGTGGTTATTGATGAACGACCTTCCTCACGATGAAACACAATCTGCTCAATTTCACCTGTGCTAAGAATTCTCTGTCGAGAGCCTTGGCCAGCTGTCTGTGGCCTGAACGGCGAAGTTCCTCGTAAATTTATGATGAATTTCTTTCTATTAGGCTAACTTATCTTGAGAAATATTTTCGGGAATTTAGTCATGATATCAAAAACACGTCTAAAATTTCCTGTCGCGAGAGATAACTGGTGTAGAATTGTAATCAGAATTAAATTCTACCGCGGACGCATTACAGCTTATCGTGTGCTCGTTCTCAAGATAGCGCCAGCAACGTCGCAGCTGTTTGTTACGAGGCACAAGTAGTTTACAAACACGTGCTTCGCACTAGAAGCCTCACACGGTCTGAAACGCTCTTTACAGATTATTATTGCCTGATTTCTAAATATTCACTTTAAGGCCCTCTACCATTTGTATTATATTAGCCCTAAAGGTTATGGTAGATTGATTGATGCAATGGCACTGTCGGACAAAGCAGCATACGCTGACTGCCTACTGGTGTCTAAATCTACATCCATCTACATCTGCATGATTACTCTGCAGTTCACAATTAAGTGCCTAGCAGAGGGTTCATCGAACCAGTTTCAGCTATTTCTCTATCGTTCCGCTCTCGAACAGCGCGCGGGAAAAACGAACATTTAAATCTTCGCGTACGAGCTGTGATTACTCTTATTTTTTTATGATGATCGTTCCTCCCTATGCAAGTGGGTGTCAACAAAACATTTTCACACTCTGAGGAGAAAGCTGGAGACTGAAATTTTATGACAAGCTCTGCCGCAACGACGACGCCTTTGCTTTAATGATTGCCACCCTAATTCACGTATCACGTCCGTGACATTCTGCCCCCTATTTCGCGATAACACAAACGAACTACGCTTCTTTGGACTTTTTCGATGTCCTCTGTCAATGGTATCTGATGAGGGTCCCCAGTGCACACCAATAATGCCTCCAGAAGAGGGCGGACAAGCCTAAAATAAGTCTCTTTAGTCGACCTGTTGCATTTTCTAAGTGTTCTGCCAATGAATCTCAGTCTTCGATTTGCGTTCCCCAAGTGATACCTATGTGATCGTTCCAATTTAAGTTATTCGTAACTGTAATCCCTAAGTAATTATTTAAATTTACAGCCTTTAGCTTTATTAGTTTCATCCTGTAACAGAAATTTTGCGTATTTCTTTTAGTACTCATGTGGATGACTTCACACTTTTCAGTATTTAGAGTCGATTGCCACTTTTCTCACTATACAGACATCTCGTCTAAATCATTTTGCAATTTGTTTTGAGCATCTGATGACTTACAGCATCATCTGCAAACAGTCTAAGAACTGTGACCTGTCTGACAGGAAATCCAAATCCTGTCACACAGCTGAGACGATACTCCATAGGCACGAAATTCGATTAGAAGTCGCTTGTCAGGAATCTAAAAATATGGTATCAATTTGACATATCCTGTCGGTAGCACTCATTACTTCGTGAGAATAAAGAGCTAGCTGATCTTTTCTGAATCCATGTTAGCTGTTTGTCAGTATTATCGTCCTTTTCTTTCTGAAAAAGTGTACGCGCACTCTTAGCATTCAGTGAGCATATTCGCCACGCTGCACCACGTCGCTAATTGCGATAATTTGCGCCGTTGTCTGTCGCACTCCCGTAGCTCAGCCAGCAGACATAAACTACGGCCTGGAGCCTCGGCCGCGCCCCAATCTACGTGCAAAGCGAGCCACGCTGCACTTCGCACCCGCTCCTGCGAGTCTGACCGGATATTAAGCCACCTGCATATCTAATCCCACTCACTAAGTGAGAAACCGCACCCTACATTTAAACCTCTGTCTATATATTTGAAATTATAATCAGACAGCAGTGACATCAACGTACTCATTGTGAAACGCGACGCAGTGCCGGTGAAGTCTCTGTGCTAGGGGTAAATTGTTTGAGCAACAGGTGGAAGGTGACTGAGCCTGCATTGATCACCTGTTGCATATATGGTCTTCAGTTCGAAGAGTGGTTTGATGCAGCTCTCTACGCTAAACGGATCCATTCTGTTACTCAATTTGTGTCCTAATTTGCTTTTCTCCTCCATTAGATTTAGCACCTTTCCAGTAGCCATCTACTCTACCCATATAATATTCAGCATCGTTCTGTAGTACTAAAACGCGGCTGTATCTTGCACAGCCTTTCGTCGTCGGGAAGTGTATAATAACTAATCTATCAACTGAATATTAATAACATTCCACCAGAGCTGCTTCATATATATATATATATATATATATATATATATATATATATATATATATATATATATATAGCTGTTTCGAGTATGGCTCTTTGTTGATCAGTACCTAAATATAACGAAGCTATTATCAGTACATATGTTTATATATATAAATGTCAGATGCAGTATTCAATTGCAATACAACTTTTTACTAACACAATAAGATCGTAAATGTTATTTTTCAAATATAATGTACTTTGTTTTGGTACAATTGTACATCGTCGTTATATTATCGATTTATGTGGCAGAGATATGGTTTGCTTTTTAAATTTTTATTTTCTGAAAAGCGATTTATGTTGTACGAAAAGCTTAGGACTGTCTTTTGTTCTGAATTGTCTGTCACCAATAAGAATATTGTTGAAGTTTCAATATTATATGTTTATTACCGAGTTCTGTTTGTTCATTTAGGATGTTGTTTGAATTTTTTGTCAGACGTGTGTAGATTTCTATTTTCTTCAAAAGGAAGTTACATTAACATTTTGTACGAAACAGAAATCTACACACATCTGGCAAAAAGTTCAAATAGCATCCTAAATGAACAAACAGAACTCAGAAATAAGAAATATATTTCAAATATCGACAAATTTCTTATCTGTGACAGATATTTCAGGACAAAAGACATTCTAAAATTTATGTACGGTGTAAATCGATTTTCATCAAGGATAAAAATTTAAAAACAAAACACATCACTGTCATATAGCTCTATAATATAACGACTATGTGCAAACGTAACAAAAGAAAAGTACATCCTACTTACAAAATAGCATTTCTGTGTAAGTAAACGATATATTACGACTAAATATTACACACACACACACACACACACACACACACACACACACACACACACACACACACACACGCACATACATACATACAGCTTGATTATATTTAGGTATCACTTGAAAATGAGCCTTGCTCGAAATCGCTAGCAACAAATAAAAAAGATACGTACAAAAACAGCTCTGATCGAATATGATTACATTGTATTTTATACAATTTGTAGCAGCAGAACAGCATACATAAAATACAACCAAGCAAAGAAACTACGCGTATTACTGTGCAGAAGACGATGATTCGCCGTACATTTTGCAATATATTTTCAGTCTGCCTTCATGAAGTAAACTATCGCCTTGTCAAAATCGACTACTGCTGCTATCCTATGAGATGACGTCACCGAAATTTCGCTTCAGTAGAGAACACATTGCCTTTGGTTTGTGGTGAGCGCTCGAGCAGCCTGATAGCAACGGGGTGATATACGGGCAGCTCAACGTGGGAGCAAATCTGCTAATCGAAATGCATCTACTGAGATCATACAGTACCTTCTTAAGGAATCAGCTCATTTTTACTCGAGTCTTAGTGAATTCATTTGCGAAATTTTATTATGATTCACATGCTTCAAGTTCATGCCATCTAACGTTGTGAATAATTCCTTTGTGTAAATTTCTCTAACGTTATGTTACAGGCGATGAATTCCGTCAAGGCAGTAAGGTTTGAACTACAGTTACCCACATACTAGCGTGCGAGTCTTACAACTGATCCCATTCATGGTATCTGTTGTGATTATATTGTTACGGACGTCGTAAAGATGTTGAGATTTTCCCGGTGTTTGACCTAAACGATGTCACCTACAAGTCCATGAACAGGAAGGACATTTTATTAATGTAGCTACCACTGCATTTATATTCTACTATGGATAACGCTTGTTTTAGACAGCGTGTTACAAACAAAGTATTCCATGTTTTGAGGTGTGGTAGTATGGACCAAAAGCAGACAAAAATATCCAGTAAACACGGGCTCTAGAGTTCATATCTTAAGAGCAAGAAGCACTCGTTCATCTTGGCTTCTGTGATACACAGCTCTTCCACCGCAAATATTTTGCTGTCACCAACGACCTACAGAATGCAGTAAACAAACGAGAGTACATTCCTCTGTTATTGTCCATGGATACATTATGCAGTAAAAGTCTGTTAGTGCTGTTCTGTAAATCGATAAGGGCATCTCTTACGTTAGAACTAATGAATCTCTATCACATGAAGTTTGTGAAATACTCTCAAATTGTAGTTTTATTTTGAACTTTGCAGCAAAATGAAAGCTTCTCATTCCACAGGGTTAAGTGGCAGACATGTTCTTCTGTGGTGGTCTGGAAAATGGAGAAAACCATCGAACCAGTGTCGTGTTTGCTGATTAACATCCAGAACACAGGGTACCATCTGCACAATTATTCACTCGTCTTTTCCAGCGACTGGCAGACTCCGGCTCCATGTCTCCAACAACAATGGATCGTTGCAGACCTCGCAACATTATTACTCTTGTTGTGGAGGAGCGAGTATTCCAAAGAGTGGATAAAGATCCAAGAACTACAGTACGTACAATGTTTTAGCACCAGTCGGTGTTAGTTATCCTCCAGTTCGGGTGATCCTTCCCGGGCAGTTGCTACGCCCATATCATGTACAGCGTGTCCAAGCCTTACGGTCACAAAATCAGCCTGATAGAATGCAGTTTTGACAACGGCTCTTGCAAAGATATGATGAAGATTCACCTTTCATAACTAACATACTGTTCACACATGAGGCTGGTTTCATGCGAGACGGGATTGGCAATTTTTATAATCAACATGTGTGGGCTGATTCAAATCCATATTCAGATGAAGAAGCAAGGCATCAACGCCGATTTTCGATTTTCAGGTAATGTATGGACGGGAATCGTTGGCAATAGACTAACAGGATCTTACATACTGCCAAACAGGTTGACAGGTGCAAGGTATCGTCAGTCCCTATCAATACCTGTCCTACTGGTGAAGGTACCACTCCAACAACGGCTGGTAGTGTGATCCATGCATGATGAAGTACCAGCCAGTTTTCTCCGATATGTCCAAGTACATTTAATACAGATATTTAATGGGCAATTGATTGGTCAGGATGGATCAGTACGATAGTCAGATATTTCCCCAAGTTTTAATCCATTGGGTCTTTCATTGTGGGGTTACTTGAAATCTTTGGTGTATGCAAGTCCCATTGATGAGTACAAATATTACAGGAATGCGTCGTAAATGCTTGCTAGCGAATTCGTCACCAGCCTCAAGTTTTTCAGAGAGTGCATGAGTTCCAAAAGTGTCGGACAGAAGTATTCGTTTACTACGAATGGGCGCCATATTGAGCACTTGCTTAAGCGATGACTCACAGGTGCAGACCGTATGTAACGACAAGCAGATTACATTAGAAGCTGCACTGTTTTGCAGTGACAGAATAAATTAGTTTTCATTTGTTTACTCAACTGTTTACTGCGTTCTGTAACCCGATAGTGGCTCTGAGCACTATGGGACTTAACTGCTGAGGTCATCAGTCCCCTAGAACTTAGAACTACTTGAACCAAACATCACACACATCATGCCCGAGGCAGGATTCGAACCTGCGACCGTAACGGTGGCGCGGTTCCAGACTGTAGCGCCTAGAACCGCTCGGCCACTCCGGCCGACTAACCCGATAGTAACAGCAAAGAACTTGCTGTAGCAGAGATGTGTTTCACAGTACCGAAGATGCAGGAGTGCTCATAGCCCCTAAGGTATGCATTTTACAGCCCTATTTCTTAGACATATGTTTCATGTTTTGATTCATGCAACCACCTCTCAAAATATGTAATATCTTTTTAATACTTTGTAAATTGGAGAACTATTTGTGTGAACTTGCATCTCACATAGTTATCAACACAGATCGGTGAAAACGTAAGTGTCTGATTAATATGTCCGGCTAGTTTCTGATCGCAGACTTTTATATCCTTTTTGTGTCCGTTTTGTTGGGCACCACAATATATCTACAGGGTGACAATTATTGATCTATATGAAAAAAAACCATGAACCATGGACCTTGCCGTTGGTGGGGAGGCTTGCGTGCTTCAGCGATACAGATAGCTGTACCGTAGGTGCAACCACAGTCGAGGGGTATCTGTTGAGAGGCCAGACAAACGTGTGGTTCCTGAAGAGGGGCAGCAGCCTTTTCATTGGTTGCAGGGCAACAGTCTGGATGATTGACTTATCTGGCCTTGTAACACTAACCAAAACGGCCTTGCTGTGCTGGTACTGCGAACGGCTGAAAGCAAGGGGAAACTACAGCCGTAATTTTTCCCGAGGGCATGCAGCTTTACTGTATCGTTAAATGATGATGGCGTCCTCTTGGGAAAAATATTCTGTAGGTAAAATAGTCCCCCATTCGTGTCCCCGGGCGGGGACTACTCAGGAGAAAGAAAACTGGCGTTCTACGGATCGGAGCGTGGAATGTCAGATCCCTTAATCAGGCAGGTAGGTTAGAAAATTTAAAAAGGGGAAGTTAGATGTAGTGGGAATTAGTGAAGTTCGCTGGCAGGAGGAACAAGACTTCTGGGCAGGTGAATACAAAAACAAATAGGGTAATGCAGGAGTGGATTTAATAATGGATAGGAAAATAGGAATGCGGGTAAGCTACTACAAACAGCATAGTGAACGCATTATTGTGACTAAGATAAATACGAAGCCCACGCCTATCAAAGTAGTACAAGTTTATATGCCAACTGGCTCTGCAGATGACGAACAAATTGAAGAAATGTATGATGAAACAAAAGAAATTATTCAGATAGTGAAGGGAGACGAAAATTTAATAGTCATGGGTGACTGGAATTCGGTAGTAGGAAAAGGGAGAGAAGGAAACGTAGTAGGTGAATATGGATTGGGGCTAAGAAATGAAAGAGGAAGCCGCCTGATAGTATTCCGCACAGAGCACAACTTAATCATAGCTAACACTTGGTTCAAGAATCATAAAAGAAGGTTGTATACATGGAAGGAGCCTGGAGATAACCAGGTTTTAAATTGTAAGACATTTCCAGGGGCAGATGTGGACTCTGATCACAATCTATTGGTTATGAACTGTAGATTAAAACTGAAGAAACTGCAAAAAGGTGGGAATTTGAGGAGATGGGACCTGGATAAACTGAAAGATCCAGAGGTTGTAGAGAGCTTCAGTGAGAGCATTAGGGAACGATTGACAAGAATGGGGGAAAGAAATACAGTAGAAAAATAATGGGTAGCTTTGAGATATGAAATAGTGAAGGTAGCAGAGGATCAAGAAGGTAAAAAGACGAAGGCTAATAGAAATCCTTGGGTAACAGAAGAGATACTGAATTTAACTGATAAAAGGAGAAAATACAAAAATGCAGTAAATGAAGCAGGCAAAAAGGAATACAAACGTCTCAAAAATGAGATCGACAGGAAGTGCAAAATGGTTAACCAGGGATGGCTAGAGGACAAATGTAAGGATGCAGAGGCGCATATCACTAGGGGTAAGATAGATACTCCCTTCAGAAAAATTAAAGAGATTTTTGGAGAAAAGTGAACCACCTCCATGAATATCAAAAGCTCAGATGGAAACCCAATTCTAAGCAAAGAAGGGAAAGCAGAAAGGTGGAAGGAGTATATAGAGGGTCTATACAAGGGCGATGTTCTTGAGGACAAAATTATAGAAATGGAAGAGAATGTAGACGAAGATGAAATAGGAGACATGATACTGTGTGAAGAGTTTGACAGAGCACTGAAAGACCTGACTCAAAACAAGGCCCCGGGAATAGACATCATTCCATTAGAACTACTGACAGCCTTGCGAGAGACAGGTCTAACAAAACTATACCATCTAGTGAGCAAGATGAGTGAGACAGGCGAAATACCATCAGACTTCAAGAAGAATATATAATCCCAATCCCAAAGAAAGCAGGTGTTGACAGATGTGAAAATTACCGAACTATCAGTTTAATAAGCCACGGCTGCAAAATACTGACACGAATTCTTCACAGACGAATGGAAAAACTAGTAGAAGCTGACCTCGGGGAAGATCAGTTTGGATTCGGTAGAAATGTTGGAACACGTGAGGCAGTGCTGACTCTACGACTTATCTTAGAAAATAGACTATGGTAAGGCAAACCTACGTATCTAGCATTTGTAGACTTAGAGAAAGTTTTTGACAATGTTGACTGAAGTACTCACTTTCAAATTCTGAAGGTGGTAGGGGTAAAATACAGGGAGCGAAGGGCTATTTAAAATTTGTACAGAAACCAGATGGGAGTTATAAGAGTCGAGGGGCATGAAAGGGAAGCAGTGATTGGGAAGGGAGTGAGACAGGGTTGTAGCCTATCCCCGATGTTATTCAATCTGTATATTGAGCAAGCAGGGAAAGGAAACAAAAGAAAAATTCGGAGTAGGAATTTAAATCCATGGAGAAGAAATAAAAAAATTTGAGGTTCGCCAATGACATTGTGATTCTGTCAGAGACGGCAAAGGACCTGGAAGAGCAGCTGAACGGAATGAACAGTGTCTTGAAAGGAGGGTATAAGATGAACATCAACAAAAGCAAGTCGAGGATAGTGGAATGTAGTCGAATTAAATGGGGTGATGCTGCGGGAATTAGATTAGGAAATGAGACGCTTAAAGCAGTAAATGAGTTTTGCTAATTGGGGAGCAAAATAACTGATGATGGTCGAAGTAGAGAGGATATAAAATGTAGACTGGCAATGGCAAGGAGAGCGTTTCTGAAGAAGAGAAATTTGTTAACATCGAGTGTAGATTTAAGTTTCAGGAAGTCGTTTCTGAAAGTATTTGTGTGGAGTGTAGCCATGTATGGAAGAGAAACGTGGACGATAAATAGTTTAGACAAGAAGAGAATAGAATCTTTTGAAATGTGGTGCTACAGAAGAATGATGAAGATTAGATGGGTAGATCACATAACTAATGAGGAGGTACAGAATAGAATTGAAGAGAAGAGAAAGCACAACTTGACTAGAAGAAGGGATAGGTTGGAAGGGCATATTCTGAGGCATCAAGGGATCACCAATTTAGAATTGGAGGGCTGCGTGGAGGGTAAAAACCGTAGAGGGAGACCAAGAGATGAATACACTAAGCAGATTCAGAAGAATGTTGGTTGCAGTAGGTGCTGGAAGATGAAGAAGCTTGCACAGGATAGAGTAGCATGGAGAGCTGCATAAAACCAGTCACTGGACTGAAGACCACAACGACAACATGAAAAAAACGTTAATTATTTACAAACTATGGAGTGCACGCACGTTATTCGAGATGTAAACGTCACTATAGGTATCCGGATTTAGGTTATTACATGTTCCATGTGCCTGCCATCATTGGCGATTATGTGGCGCAGACGAATAGCGAAACTGTACGTGACCCGCTGAAGTGTCCGAACATCGATGCTGTCGATGACCTCCTGAAGAGCTGTTTTCAGCTCAGCAATGGTTTTGGAGTATTGCTGTAACCTTGTCTTTAATATACAAAAAGGAGTGGCATGTGCTCAGATCCAGAAATAATGGCGGCCAATCGAGGCCCATGCAGAATGCGGTCCTCAAAGAGCTCCTCCAGGAAACAGAGAAACGGAAATACCACAAAAAAACGCTAGGAGAAAATACACACAAATTTCAGACGGAACAACACTAGGGGATTCTACAAAGTACTCAAACAAAAAATAAGAGGGGTACAAGATGATGAGGCTACACGTCAAAGATTCAACAGGCAAACCAATTCCCACCAACAAATACAACTGTGAGTTACTAGAAAACAACTTCAAAATCTTCTAAACTGCAAATAACCAACACAACGATTAATTTTCAGACAGCCGCGAATGAAAAACCACTTTCAGAAGCACCGTAACTGCTCCAAATTGAAAATACAGTGGCCAACCGAAAAACAACAGTGTTCCAGGTGAAGCTATGATATTAGCTGAAATGTGGAAACCGTGAAGGACGCGGGCACTTGTAACCATTTATAAGAATACTAAAGATTGCTGGGAGAAAGGAAATATACCAGACGACTGTAAGCAATTCTCAATCCATTCGCTACATAAGAAGAGTGACAGTACAGACACCAACAATTACCGAGGGTTGTCACTACTTCCAGTCACCTACAAAATTATATCCGAAGCTCTACTGAATAAGATAGAAGACCAAGCAGAACACACAATACCAAGCGGGATTTAGGAAAAAGAAAGAGTCGTACCCATAGCAAATTTTTAACTTGAAAACAATCCCCAGGATCAGAACAACGTGGAACATTAACAGAGTTGTTACATTTATCGATTTGAAGAAAGCCTACGATTTTCTTGAGATGCAGACAGTATTTCTAACTTTGGAAGAAGCAGGTATCGACAAAACCAGCAGACAAGTAATCGAACACTCTCAGATACAACTTCAATGGTTAAATTCCTAGGTGAAGTTATTGAACCCCTTCGGAATTAACACAGATGTTTGGCAGGGCGATGGGATCTCACCGATTCTTTTCAATCTGCTCTTAGACGAGATCGTGAGAAAGTGACATAAACAACTACAAGAGAAAAATCTGAAAGTAATCCATCGAGGACAAGGAAAAGGGAGACTGAAGTGAAATGTCTCACTTTTGCTGGCGTTATTACAATAATTTCTAAGGATAAAACAGATACAAAGATAATGATAGAAACACGTGACGAAACTGAGCTAAACTGTATTAAAAATATCGTATGGCAAAACAGAATACGTTGAACATAAACAGAACAGAAAACGATATATACTAACATAACGCTGGAACATCAGAAGAGTTGGTAAGTTTAAGTATCTGGGAAAATGAATATAATCAAATGGATTAGATAAAACCACCAGTAAAGAAAGATCGAAGGAAATGGGTTTAGCATACAAATTAACCCTAAAACAGTATCATTCCAGGCAAACATTAAATACTACGCAACAGTAATTACAGCAGGAGCATTTTACGGACCTGAATGCCTAACACAGGGCAAAAAGACGTGAACAAAAAGAACTGGAAAACAAAGAAAGGAAAAATACTCAGAGTAAATTAGGACCACAGAAGAACAAAAATAACAACTGGGCGAAGAGGCAAAATGAATATCTATACAGAAATATAGAAACAATCACACAATAAGGAGGAGTAGATTAAAGTTTTATGGTCACATTTACAGAATGAATGACAACAGGCTAACGAAGAAAACTTTTAATTACATTTACAAATTAAAAAAACACCACGGGATGGCTGGAAGAGACAAGAAGGGAACTAAGAAAACTGAACTTCATAGAAGACACCATACAGGCCAGGGAACATGTCAGGCTACTGACCAATACTGCAAAAATTTCCTGTCCAGCAACCTAAAAGGGTCACGTTAAATGAACAGGTCATCCCGTCAGCCACCGCATGAAGAACTTCTGGGAAGATAAGAAGAAAAAGATTGTACCTTAGTCTTGTGTTCTAAACGGTCTATAAATGGCCAAATTCTGTAACAAAAAAATATGGGGACCCGAAATATAGACAAGCATTCGACATCAATTCAGTTCGCTGTCGTAGTAATATTGTTTATCCTTGTTATTAACGCTAACAGCGATCACTTTTAACTTCCATATCTTACTATGCCGCATTCGTGACAAAACTTAATACCTTTTCGTATTTTGAGTTAATATCAAATTATCTCTATATGTGAACAAATAGCTCACTCCCTCTCTCAGTTTGTAAGTACTAACTTGAGTTTTGATCCTGAGATCTCTATGCAATATTTTAATCTGGGCTTGCGAGCAAATTCACGTAACAAGCATTCACTGTAGTCGATCGGCAAGTGAGTGCAGTTGCATCTCTGAATCGTCATGTTGTACCATACACAGTATATTAAAACCTGCTCCAAAACTTAATTATTCACCTCAGGACATTTAAATACGAGCAGAATTCAAGCTTAGATCACCAGACTATAAGTTAGGCACTTCAAACTAGTCCAAGTTATTTTATTCAAAATCATTCTTCCTTATCGTAGTTTTCTAAAACCGTAGAGGGCTCTCCTTGCCAGCTTGCATGAAATTTAACTTGAGAGTACTTTTGATACCACCTGTTTGAAATTAAACTGGAATTTCCATTCAAATAACCAAGTCTGAAGTTAATTATACACTTTCAGAAAATTCAGGTAGGTATTCAATCCCCACACTTATGAAAAAACAACTCAGAAGAATTATGGTAAAGCAAGTTCTGACACATTTTATTTGTGCAGGCTGCATACATTCAGAGGCAAACTTGATTGATTTATGACCCACATCACCTCCCTTTAACCTATTGTTTTGCTAATTGATTTATGACCTTGGTGTTGACATATGACCCACTGGGGATAATCCATCCCTTTGAGAAAACCCTCCACTCTTACCCCTCCCCCTCCTCCTCCTGCACTCCTCAGCAAAATCCCCAACCCACCTAGCCCTCGTTGATGCAACCATACATTTGATATCACTGACTAATTAATTAAACTGATATATTAATTAACCCCCTCTGTAAAATTCCCAGTCTTCCCTTCCCTCCCTCACTCCCTTCCCTCCCCCTACCTGGAAACTGGTGGGAAAATCCCCCAGTCTGTGCAAACTTATTGGTGTGGAAGGACAAAATCTTTGTTCTTGGAAATTATAGATGTTATCCTGTTGAAAAATTCTTTAGAAATTGGCAGGAAGAGGCTCTGTGTATGGTCGCCTTGACATGTGGGTACTGACTGAGGTAATGCACAATGTCACCACCAAAGCATGTCCTTTCTCCCACCCGTCATACCTTTGCCTTGTGTCAGATAGTTTTTCCTTACTTCACACGGGTGGATACTAGAACTGGTATATGAGGCGAGCAATTCGAGGATTCAATCTCACAACTGCCCAGTTTCCAAACCCTGTTCTTCCCCCCTTCTGGATTTCCTTGCATCCTGTAGATCGTTTGGCAAGAAATCCATTAAGGTATAGGTAGCTAAAACTTTCAAATTTCAGTTTAATTGCATGCAATGTCCTTAAACAATTTCTGGGAGACAGGACATGAGTTTGCACTGCTGTGTGTGCTCGCAGTACCGCTATCAGAAACAATAAATCAATCAATTTGGAATTCGGCTTTGTGACTGTATTTTTAAAGGACTATATAATCCCTAAGTTGGTTCTCCCAGCTACATCAGGACGAAGAATGAGGGAGAGGAGGAGGAAGGATTTACCATGTGATATGATAGTAACAACAACAAACCATTCCCTTATTTCCATTGAAAGACACAGTCCACTGCACTGTATTGAGAAGCAGTAAACACCACACACTCAAACCACATTGTTTTAATTAGTGGTGGTTGTCATGGTTAGATGTCGGATGTCACTGAAGCATTCATACATCCCACACACTCATGTCCCAATGTCCACACACAGCACCCCAGGCCACAGGTCGTGCAGGAATAGTTGCCACTGTGGATAAACACCTCAGCGATTGAGCCAGGTCTGCAGCTGGACTGGACCCACTGGAAAGGACTCCCCAGCTGTGGAAGGTGTCCAGGATGACCGGAGTGAAAGGAATGCAGATGTTATCAATAAATCAAGCACCAACTCTTGTCTGTTATCGATACTGAATCTTCACAAATATGCACATAAAAATCTCAGAATACTCTCAACACACGCAATCATGAAGGCTGCCGAACACATATTAAGTATTAGTTCGGTGTTTACTCGCCCATAGGGCGACACAGTGAGGTCAATTGCATCCTCGAAGTATCCATTCGTTCAGGCTACTGGCTGCCTCCACCATGTGCCCGCACGCCGGCCAGAGCCATGCTGGGAAACCAGCCATATATTTATCACTGTAATTTAAATTAAATATTAGGATCTTAGCGCCAATCTAGTAACATTCTACAGTGAGCAAAGCATCAGAAGTACCTCCTTCATACGACTCTGGTTCTCGCAATATCAAATTCCTACAAAAATCTATATCTGTCTTATGACTGCATATAATTTTCCAAGTAAAATCTTTCATTCCCCTTACGGCTATCGACATGTTGAAGTCACAAGTTTCCATGTCAGATCTATACATCCCTTACAACCGGGTGTAGTCATTTTATTTACACATACAGGAACACTGAACACAGCAACGTTCCAACAGCATAACATTTCTGACAAATAGTGTAATTATCATTTATAGGTGTAAAGCATCCGCAAAATTTTGGTATGTCCACACTCACAGCAGATGGGTCTCATTTCTCACAGCCTACCATAGCTTCCCAGTAGCAAAACCCTCTCACTACATCTGCACGTATCTTAATTTACTTTATCACATTCCTATGATTACCACACTAGAAATACGACCGTGTAATGGTGCCATGGTCTTCTTTGACAGCTCAGTGTCTCTCTCTCTCTCTCTCTCTCTCTCTCTCTCTCTCTCTCTGTCTCTCTCCTCGTTATTTTTGTAACGTCCAATGGAGAAAAGCTACGAACTATAGAAACGTCACATTGTAGAGAACACAATAAGATTCTACCATGTCTCTCTCTTCCAATATGACGGAAACAAACACCATCTGCGCATTGACATGGACCATATGTGATGATCTCATTTCATATACATATATTGGTCCATATGAGCAGGTGGCCAGTGATCGAAGTTACAAGGACTGATGTAAAGGCTCAAATGGTTCAAATGGCTCTGAGCACTATGCGACTTAACTTCTGAGGTCATCAGTCGCCTAGAACTTAGAACTAATTAAACCTAACTAACCTGAGGACATCACACACATCCATGCCCGAGGCAGGACTCGAACCTGCGACCGCAGCGGTCGCTCGGCTCCAGACTGCAGCGCCTAGAACCGCAGGGCCACACCGGCCGGCACTGATGTAAAGTTTTCTTGCCTTTACTGGAGGAAAGCCATATACTGCATACTATCAGTGGCACTAGAGGGTTCTTGTATTGTTGTTTCATAAGCAGTCTGATACATCGTTTTTTATGTAACACATTGAAGCAGTGTATGACTACAGCTGTGTACACATCCATACATTTTGTTTTACTACCACGGCTTTGAAGTCTGTGTCAGGTAATAAAACGAAATTAACACATTTAAATCGACTGACTCTTACAGAAAGCTGAACGTCGCATGGTGTTAACTAAGATGCTTCACAACACACGGAATGGCTGAAATAAAAGACAGAGGCCGTGTTTCTAATTGACAAAATTGTGGAAGACATCTCAGTTTACGGAAACTGAAGAGTTTACAGCACTGTGGAGCGTTTCAAAACAGCTATCTGAAGGTAATGATCTCTACATTTAATCTCGTATTCCACAATGAGGGGGTAGCAGATGTCTTGGTGTTCTGCTTTTGAAGGGACCGAGAGCATTGATTCCTCATATTGGTGGTGCATATTGCACCCAGGTATGGCTGTTTCAGTGACCTAGGTGGCAATCATCCTGACGCCCAATCTTTGGACACTGGGTCGTCCATTTTTATAACTTACGATGCATAACCATATGTGGAACATGGTCGTATTCTGCAGGACTTAAACCCATGGAGCACGGATAATATGCACCATCAGTTGTCAAGCCCACTGATGGAGGAATGGAATGATTTCCATACACCTAGGCGAGAATGCAAGTACCCTCATATCTGCACTTTTTTGTGGTATTTTCATCAGTTTTACGCACTGTCCATCAGTTTTCGTAATTTTACCAGGTTTTCTGTAATTTCACCGCATTTTAATCAGTTACTCAAGGTCCAAACCACCACTTCCGATGGTCTGTCAAGTCAACAAAAAGTCTCATCCCATCGATCTCATGATGCTATCAACCAAAGACATTGCAGCACTATTCTCAATTCCTGTATCATTGCTGAACTACGCCCACCCCGCCATTACTTTGGAGGATCATATACATGTGGACCTATTGCAAAGATCGTGTGTGACTGGACGGGTGATGCGAGTAAGATTGGTATGGAACAGTCTTTGCAGAATGGCAGTTGCAGTATTGGAATGAGAATACCTGACTATTTCACTAGCATCGCTCAGTACAAGTTTGAAATACGTGTTATACTCTTTGCAAGAGGTAAATATCGAAGTGTACTGATTACGTGAAACTCAGCTTGTTCTATTCCTTCACGAATGGGTATGGTATCCTAATGGTTCTAGTCAGTTCCAAATGAAATCAGAGACGATGTTGCAGGGAGGGTTGGTTAAAGACAGCGGAAGAGTTACGAGATGCATTGAGATGGGCCACCTAGAGTTTTGCTCAGATTCCTCAGCTGATAGGTTCAACAAAGCTTTAGCTCATTTTGAAATGGAAGGCAGAGTGTAGATTAATGTGACTCCCATTCACATATTTCGAGATAGCAAAGTGGAATAAAATCTTACCGAACTTAGAAAGTGTTTCGGCTAAGGAACATAGTTTCTGCACCTTCTCTCTACTAATGGCAATTTCCCACACTAAGCAACAGTATTTCTGTCATGTGATGTGACTGGGTGTTGTGTGCTGTCCTTAGGTTAGTTAGGTTTAAGTGTTCTAAGTTCTAGGGGACTGATGACCATAGATGTTAAGTCCCATAGTGCTCAGAGCCATTTTGTCATGTGTTTTAGGAAGTATAACAGGGTTCACAATATGTCCACATCTCTATGACCCTCGTAAAGTAATGGAGGAGTGGGGATGGTTTAGCAATGATACAGAAAATGAGAACCATTCTGCAATGTTATCGGTCGATAGCATCATGAGAGCTACTCGATGAGACGTTTTGTTGAAGTGACAGCTCGTCGAGAGTGGTGGTTTGGACCTCAAGTAATTGAGTAAAACGTATTGAAATTATGGAAAATCCAGTAAAATTACGAAAATTTGTGGAAAACAAGTAAAACTGATGAAAATACGACAAACATGTGGAAGGATGAGGGTACATACATGCTCGCCATATTGTCGCTACAATCATAGTATTTAATTCTAATTACAATGATAAATATGTGGCGACTATCCTGGGATGGCTCTGCCTAGTGTGCGGTCACATTGTGGAGGTAGTGTTGATGCTGGACATATTCGTAGCATTCAAATGCCTACCACTCCAGTCATTTGGCACATTCTCCACAGCTAGGTGGTGCTGTCTGTTGGGCCAAGTCTGGCTGCAGGCCTGTAACGATTGCTCACACATCCAAATTCCTACCACTCTAGTCATCCAGGACTCTCCACAGCTGGGTGGTACTATCTGGTGGGTCAAGTCTGGCTGCAGACCAGCCACAGTTTCTGAGATGCACGTCCACAGCAGCAACTAGCACTGTGCGACCTCAGTCCCAGGTTGCTGCATGTGGACATTTTGACATGACTGTGTAAATATTTCAGTGATGTCTGACATTTAACCATGACAACTACTACTATGGAATGGAATGTGTTTTGAGTGTGCAGAGTTTATTGCTTCTCAATACAGTCCAGAGGACTATGTCTTGCACTGGAAAGAAGGGAGAGGTGCATTGTTATTACTAATCTATTTTTGTGGTCAATCCTTCTTCCTCCTCCCTATCATTCCTCGTCCTGGAGTAGCTGAGAGAACAAACTTAGGGATTATGTAGCGCTTTAAAAACGCAATAACAAAGACAAATTCCCAATGGATTAATTTACTGTTTCCACTAACGGTACTGTGAACACACACACCATTCTAAAGCCATGCCCCATCTTCCACAAATTGTTTAAGGACCTTGCATGCAACTGAGCAGAAATTTGAAATTTTTAGCTACCTACAGCATAATGGATTTCCTGCCAAACGACCTACCTGTGCAAATATCCATCGTCAAGACGCAAGTACAATCCAGAAGGAGGTAAGAGTAGGGTTTGGAAACTGGTCAGTTGTGAGTCTCAATCTCGGAATTCCCCATTGCACATACCAGTACTAGTATCCACCACTGAGAAGCAAGGAAAAGCTTTCTGACAAAGAGTGTATCGGTTTAATTAATTAGTCAATCAGTTTGATAGAGTGTTCAGGGCACAAAGGGGTTTGTGTAGTGCACAACAGTTGCTCACTGAGCAAGTAGTAGAAACTTGAAACAGAGAGAGAGAGAGAGAGAGAGAGAGAGAGAGAGAGAGAGAGAGAGAGAGAGAAGGAGAGATAGAGATAAAGAGAGAGAGGGAGAGCGAGAGAGAGAGAGAGAGAGAGAGAGAGAGAGAGAGAGAGAGAGAGAGAGAGAAAGGGGGGGGGGGGGTGTTTCGACAAGAATTTCTAAGGTATCAGTATCAAAGCATTGCTGCCATCTGATACTTTGTCCAACAGAAAGTAACTGGAGGAGCAAGGGCGAAGGTAGGAGAGGATTAGAAGGGGGGGGGGGAGGTTCAAATGGCTCTAAGCACTATGGAACTTAATATCTGAGGTCATCAGTCCCTTAGAATATCAGACCAGCTGTGTGGCTGGATTGAAGAGTTTTTAGCAAACAGAACACAGCATGTTGTTCTCAATGTAGAGACGCCTACAGACGTTAAAGTAACCTCTGGCGTGCCACAGGAGAGTGTTATGGGACCATTGCTTTTCACAATATATATGAATGGCCTAGTAGATAGTGTCGGAAGTTTTATACGGCTTTTCGCAGATGATGCTGTAGTATAAGGAGAAGTTGCAGCATTAGAAAATTGCAGCGAAATGCAGGAAGATCTGCAGCGGATAGGCACTTGGTGCAGGGAGTGGCAACTGACTCTTAACATAGACAAATGTAATGTATTGTGAATACATAGAAAGAAGGATCCTTTATTGTATAATTATATGATAGCGGAACAAACACTGGTAGCAGTTACTTCTGTAAAATATCTGGGAGTATGCGTACGGAACGATTTGATGTGGAATGATCATATAAAAAAATTGTTGGTAAGGCAGGGGCCGGGGTGAGATTCATTAGGAGAGTACTTAGAAAATGTAGTTCATCAACAAAGGAGGTGGCTTACAAAACACTCGTTCGACCTATACTTGAGTATTGCTCATCAGTGTGGGATCCGTAACAGGTCGGATTGCCAGAGGAGGTAGAGAAGACCCAAAGCAGAGTGGCGAGTTTCGTCACAGGGTTGTTTGGTAAGCGTGATAGCGTTGCGGAGATGTTTTGCAAACTCAAGTGGCAGACTCTGCAAGAGAGGCGCTCTGCATCGCAGTGTGGCTTGCTGTCCAGGTTTCGAGAGGGTGCGTTTCTGGATGAGGTATCGAATGAGGCATCGAATATATTGCTTCCCCCTACTTGTACCTCCCGACGAGATCACGAATGTAAAATTAGAGAGATACGAGCGTGCACGGAGTCTTTCTGGCAGTCGTTCTTCGTGCGAATCATGCGCGACTGGAACAGGAAAGCTAGGTAATGACAGTGGCACATAAAGTGCCCTCCGCCATACACCGTTGGGTGGCTTGCGGAGTATAAATGTAGATGAAGATGTAGAACTACTTAAACCTAACTAACGTAAGGACATCACACACATCCATGCCCGGGACAGGATTTGAACCTGCGACCATAGCAGCAGTGCGGTTCTGGACTGAAGCGCCTAGAACCGCTCGGCCACAGCAGCCGACGGGGGATGGTAGGTCTCCTCTTCTGGTTGTATTGTGAACTAACTCAGTATGTGTACAACAGGGGGAGCACATAGAGCAGCTGCTTCCACTGACCTGGTATGGTAGGTGAATGTTTGGGATCAAAACAAGATGTGAGTCTGGGATCTAAAGGACGCCACCATCAGATGCTTTGTTTGGGGATTAAGTAGCAGGTTACTGGGGGCTGGTACCAGTGGTGGCCTGGCGGTCCTGCAGTCTCTGCCTGCGATAGTGCACGCATTGGAATGGTGTTTTTTCGTCATATATGTTAGGCCGGTATTACACTATCAAATTTCTTTGTCAAAGATTTGATCAAAGATGTGATCCAGTATTCCGTCCAATATATTTGACAAAGATCTTTGACGTAGCGCTAGAAGGGGTATTACACTGTCATCAAATTTTTCGTCAACGTTCAAGATGGCTGAAAACAACTTGTTATCAACCGCAGCAGTTGTACGTACCCCAATTGCATTGTGTATACATGCGGAAAAGAAGTGGGGGAAAAAATGGAACCATACATATTCGTTGACAGTCTTAAAAATCCTGGGATTACAACTTGATAATAAATTCAATTGGGAGGAGCACACCACAGAACTGAAGAAAGGCCTTAATAAATCTGTATTTGCAATTCGAGTGTTAGCAGACATAGGCAACATAAAAATGAAAAAGATTGCATACTTTGCCTACTAGCATTCCATAATGTCATATGGGATAATATTTTGGGCTAAATCTGGAAGTCAAACAAAAGTTTTCAGAGTCCAAAAGCGTGTAATACGTATTATTTGTGGAGTAAATTCACGGACGTCCTGCAGAAACCTCTACAAAGAACTGGGTACACTAACTACTGCCTCTCAGTATATTTTCTTCTTAATGAAATTTGTCGTAAATAATATCTCTCTTTTTCCAACAAACAACTCAGTTCATACATACAATACCAGGAACAAAAATGATCTGCACAAGGACTTAAAAGCACTTACTTTAGTTCAAAAAGGGGTCCACTACTCAGGAACGCTCATCTTCAATAATTTGCCAGGAAAAATAAAAAATTTAGTTAGAAATAAAGATCAGTTTAAAAGGAGCCTGAAAGACTTACTACTGGCCAACTCCTTCTACTCCATTGGCGAAATTTTTAATAGAAATAAATCATGTATTGTATTTATTCATACTATTAGTATTGTTATTTCAGCTTTAAAAAAATCGACATGTTCCACATCCGTGAGGATCTCCTCAGCACAGATCTATGGAACGAAAAACTAATCTAATCTGGGTGAAGCCGTGGGTTTTACGACGACACAATAAAAGCATTCAACACAACTTGTTATGTGAGCTTACAGTGGAGGACGTCAAGTCGTACATCCATTACTTAAGAATGGATGAGCATACATTTCTGTATGTGCTGTATGAAGTGTATCCTCATATCACAAAGCACAATATTCACTTAAGAACTGCTACATCTCCAGAAGACAGGCTCGCTGTAACAATCCGATTCCTTGCTACAGGAGAGGGTTATGTTATGTTAGGTTAGGTTAGGTTATGTCAGGTCAGGTCAGGTCTCCAATCTTCTTAATCTATTTTTGTATTCAGAGTGCCTCACGTTGTAAAGCGCCTCATCAGCTTCAGACATCTCTATTAATTTTGCAGTTGTCAGCACACACCAATTGTATTTACCGCCAATGGTTATAAAAACACTACAGACGACAGAACGCTGCAGCGATGCTAGCGCTCCATGTGGTAACAAGTCACATTGCAGTGAACAGAAGACAAGCGGTTTCTTTGATCAAATATACAGCGAGGCCCTAGATTTGATCAAATATTGGACTACATTTGACAAAGTCCCTATTACACTATCAAATATCTTTGACAAAGATATTGGACAAAGATATTGGACAAAGAAATTTGATAGTGTAATACCGGCCTTACTGTCATCTGTAACAGTGTAATTACAGTGAGTGTTTTACGTGACATTGGAAGATTTAATTAATTTTGTTTGATTATTTTATGAGACCTGCATCTTCCAATATTAAATAAACAGCAGGGAATGATGAGCTTTTCTGGCCAAATAAAACAGAAATCCAATCCCTGCAAATTGAACTGCATAAATATACATTATATTATTAGGTCCTCCTCAAGGCAATTGTATATCCTGCTGTGGGATACTTCCACGTCACCATATCAGCGGTTTTTCCCGTGAATTCTTTTTGGGAGGGTTGGGGAAGGGGGGTGAGGGTCCGACAGGTGGGAGAGGGGGTGTCATTTAGTGGTAGCATTGAATACTAGCTCAGTCAGTCCCTACATGTCAAGGTGAGCACACACAGAGCTCTCTGACAACAATTTGTAGAAAATTTCCCAACAGTATAATACCCATAATTTCCAAAAATAAATATAATGTCCTACCAGGCCAACAGCTTAGCACTGACTGAGGGATTTTGCCACCAGCTTCCAGGCAGAAGAGGGGCAGTGGAAATGAGGGAGGGGAGTGGGGGCTCAGGGATTTTTCAGAAGGGTTACTTAATTACTCGATTTAATTAATTAGACAATTAATTTGATACCAAGTGTATGCTTGTATTGAAAAGGGGTAGGGGGGCTGGGGATATCCCAGAGGGATGGGGGAGGAGGAGAGGAAGGAGGAGGGCTGGGGGTTTTCTCAGAAGGACAGATTATACCCAAGGGGTCGTAATCAACACCAGGGGTCATAAATCAAATAGTATTACAGTATGTCAAGGGAAGTGGGAGTGGGTCATAAATTAATCAAGTTTGCCCCTGAATGTATGCAACTTGCACATTCAAAATGCATCAGAACTGCTTTTATCCTACTACTCTCAATATGTTCAGATAAATTTTAAAACAATTTACAACAGTTTATTTACCAATAATTGTTACATAATTTCAATATAGTATCACATAGCACAAAGATGCAGGCAGGATTTGATTTCATAGGTGTTTTCAACAAATGGGCATCATAATGAATTGGACTTGTAGTAGATCATGAAGTTTACAGATGACAGTGAACATTTGTGCATACATGTCAGCATTCAAAGTCTTTCCTACAAGTGGTATGGTTTCAGTCAGTACTGAGTTATGAGTGGGGGGCAGCACAGTGACTGTCATTAAGAGAGGAGAAGTACATGGAAAATAATTTCCATATTTCTCAGTGCTGAAAACATGCACACACTTTCCACTTCATAGGTCTAAGGATCATATTCTATCATAGAAGTACAGAAGTAAAATTAGAGACTGAGATTTGCTCGGGTATTTTACTTTGGAGGAATGGAAGTGGTGTGACCTATTCAGTGCTTAGAATGTGAAAGGGTACAGTACCGCCCGACATTGAAAATAGGTACAACATACTTCATTATTCTTGTCAGAACAACATATTTTTTTGTAAAAATAACTCAATTTCAATTAATACAGCGAAGCCGGATACCAGTGTGGGAAAGAATGACAATTTATTTATTTAATTGATCACATGTGCACTCCCACAAAATAAATCCCTACATCCAGTTTTGCGAGATCTGTGAAATGAATGAACGTATGGTCGTCTGCTAACCGCAGATAGTGAATGTGAATATATGATCATCTTTGAGACGATCCTTTGGCCACCTTTGGTGGAACCAAAGAGATGAAATTTACCGGAGCTTTGAGTGCCTGCAATGTGGCTGACCAATACGGTAGCAAGGTGCTCCAACAATTCGGCAGAGGTGCGAGAGGACCTGAAGAACGGGCATGATTCAGCACTCTGCCGCTGGATCTAGTGTTGGTAAGACATGTCTTTGGTGTTCTCCATAAAGACAAAAGAGTGGAGACATGGTATGCATGTGGAATACTTAAGAGTAGTTTGAAATAATAATTTCTCTATTTCAGGAACTTATGTGGGGAGAATTAAATGTCAGGTAGCTAATATTAATGGGATCGTAGTAATCTTCAGAAGTGACCAACGGTCACAATGAAACCACGTGTAGCAATAAGTTGAAATACTTCTGTGTGCAAAAGTTAAGCTGAATTACTAGCGTGTGTACTATAAGTTGAAATATTTAAGAAATGGCGTGTGCAGGACTTGAAATTAGAGACGAGTACTTCCACGTGGTGAGTACTGTGTGAGTCTCAATCTGTGTATGAGACAAAGGATAAAGAGAAGTACTCGTCCATGGCATCAGTTGAGGACTCGCGTGTGTGATAAATATGTTCTTAATATTATTTTGCGTGTTATGTTTCCGTGTGACGCTTGATTCAAACTATAATACTCTGAGAGAGAAGCAAGGTGAGTCAGCCGTCTATCCAGCAACGCCACTTGGCTTGCACTGCACAGGAAGACGTGCATATATCCTCCAGAGTTCATAGTAGGAAAGAAGAATGACGAAGCGGGGCAGTGTCGTGTAAAACTGGGATAAATACTAAGTGAAGTGGGAAAGCTGAAAGTGATAATGTTGTGACTATTCCTTGTGATGTATTCCATGTTGTAGTGTGGTGTATGTCATGTAATTTAAGTATGTGTGGTTTGAATGGGAGAGTAGCTAGGTACTTTCAGAGGTAGTGGGTTATGCGTGTTCCTTTTGTACCGCTCGGTCTGGAGAAAAGTTTCGTGATGATGGTTGTGAGAGTCGAAGTGTGATATATATATATATATATATATATATATATATATATATATATATATATATATATAAAGGATCCACCATCCTATCCCGAAAGTACACTGCAGCGTTAAATAATTACGAGACCATAAGATAGAGAATCACCAATGTATAGCCATGCCCACTGGGCGGAATTTCGCATGTGTTATTGTGGCGTGCGAAGGTACCTGTCCGTACTGGTAGGTTTCCTGTACACTTTGTGGCCAAGTTTACCATCAGGTTTTCGATAAACTTCCACGTCGAGAAAAGACAGCACCCAATTCTTCTCTGACGTCTCACATAAAAACGAACAAGGCGAGGAATATCTATGCTAAAGCCAGTAAAGCATTGCTACGGGAAAGGATCCGCCACATCCGCATAAGTCTCGATGCTCACAACAGGAATTAGTGTGATCTGCACCTATTTCTGGCCGGAAAACTTCAGATAGAAGACTGGGATAAAGTCGACAGGTTAACGTTTCAGCAAGCATCAAGGACCAGCAATAGTATTACTAACCGCCAGATGAGAAAGTACGACAAACTACAACAGAAAGCCACGGACGAAACATTGACGCTGGACAGGCGACGGACAGTGGTCAACCTCTCTAGCCACACCTTGAGCGAAGCAACCACAGCAATTCTGGCCAAGGGGATGAATTTCGCAGTCGCACCTAAGCGAGTTCCAAAAGAAGATATCATAGAATCCGTAGAGGCTTCGGTACGTCATCTGCAACAGGCCAAGGCGGAGAAGATCTGGCAGGAAACGGTCAGAGTTCTGAATAAAGCAAAGCCACCAAAGCAAAACATCAACGCTGAGAAATACCATGCCATCAAGGAACTCCAGGACAACCCCCATTTAGTAGTGGTACAGGCAGATAAGGGCAACGCCACCGTAGTCTTGGACACAACTGATTACAACAAACGAATGGAAGATATTCGGGCAGAACCTATCTACAAGAATCTTCAGGGAGATCCGACGGCCAAGGTAATCAAAACGACGCAGGCACTGCTCAAGCACTCTAGAATCAACTTCGAAAAGGCCAGAAGATTCATCCCGCAAGTGACACAGGCACCAAGGATATATGGTGTACCAAAGGTACACAAAACAGACTTCCCCTTAAGGCCCATAGTAAACAGTATAAATTCGCCGACCTACTACCTAGCGAAAAAACTGGCACCTAGGCTCCGACACCTAGTGCATCAAACCGAGTCCTACGTTAAGGATTCCACTCACTTCGTGTCTCTCCTAAAGGAAATGCGTGTTACGAACCAAGATCTGATGGTTAGTTTCGACGTCAAATCCCTATTCACGAACGTCCCAGTGTCAGATACTGTGAACATCCTAGAAGAACGCGTGGCACCTGATATATGAGAGCTTGTGCGCCACTGTCTGACGACCTCCTATTTCAAGTGGAGAGGTCAATTTTATGAACAAACTGACGGTGTAGCTATGGGCTCACCCCTATCGCACATCACAGCAGAAATCTTCATGGAGGCATTTGAGGAAACAGCCCTCCAGTCCGCACCATTACGTCCAAATTGTTGGCTTCGCTATGTCGATGATACTTTCGTCATCTGGCCCCATGGAGAAGAGGAGTTACAGAACTTCCACAAGCACCTTAACCAACAACATAGGAAAATTCAGTTTACAATGGAAACAGAGAAGAATGGGGTGCTGCCTTTTCTCGACGTGGAAGTTTATCGAAAACCTGATGGTAAACTTGGCCACAAAGTGTACAGGAAACCTACCAGTACGTACAGGTACCTTCACGCCTCCTCCCACCATCACCCCACACAGAAGAAGTCCGTCCTGCACACGCTAACGAAGAGATGTACAGGATTAGCGACGAAGAACATCTGAAGACAGAACTTGAACTCCTCATTTCCATCTTCGGAACTAATGGCTATGGGAAGCAGATGATAGACAGCACCATGTCGACAAGGGAGAAGACTAATAGGGACGAGGAGAAGGAGGCACAGAGCATTGCTGTGTTGCCATATGTACAAGGGGTCACCGAACGTATTTGCAAAATTCTACGAAAAGCCGACATCAAACAAATTTTCCGAAGCAGAAACAAAATATCAGATATGCTCGGTTCTACCAAGGATGCAGTTGACAAACTACACACAGCTGGCGTGTATGAAATTGGTTGTGCGTGTGGATTAGTCTACATAGGTGAGATGGGACGTCCGATTAGCACAAGGCTCTCGGAACATGAAAGATATATCCGCTTGAAACAACACACTAAGTCAGCAGTGGCGGAACACCGAGACGAGTGCAGGAAACCAATACTTTTTCAAGAAGCCCGCGTCCTGGCGAAACAGCCTCTCACTTTCAAAAGAAAGATTAGAGAGGCGATAGAAATAGCCAAAAGACCCGCCAACATGAATAGAGAGGACGGGTACAAGCTTCCGAGGTCTTGGCTGCCTGCAATAGCAGGGCTACGGAGCGGCTGCAGAGCCGTGGCGGCCCATGCAGACAGGCGGAGAGTCGCAGTAGTGGTCGCGAGCACACAAAGCAATGGCACGCCGCAGCCGGCTTCTGGACAGCAAGTAAACAGCGTGACGTCACAGCCATCACCTGTTCGCTATTCGTCCGTCTCCTCCAATGGGGTGGATTAATATAAAGACCAATAGAAAACAGCTATTTCAGCCAATGACAGATAATAAAGGAAACACCAATAAAGCAAACCTTTCACCCCACCTCCTCCTCCCTTTACAGCCAATCAGGTTACGATACGGTTATCTCGTGCAGCTATTTAAGGAACCAAGTGTGTTTCATTTAGCAGTTAACGTAAGGCCCTGATGAAGGCCAGCTGCAATGCTGGCGGAAACGTTGGCGCATTTTAAATTATGACGATGCGGTCTGATACCCTGAAGAATTTTATTGAAGATGACAACGGCCGCGGAAGCCTATGCTTACATTTAACCAACCTGTATGGGCAGGAAATCCACGGAAACCTCAAGAAGTTAGAAGCACTGCGTTGGAAAAGAAGTAAACTGCTGAATGACCTTGCTTTTTTGAAGAGATGCAGAGACACGAGTGTTGTGCCATATTCTTTGCGGTTGACGTCTCACATAAAAACGAACAAGGTGAGGAATATCTGTGCTAAAGCCAGTAAAGCATTGCTACGGGAAAGGATCCGCGACATCCGTATAAGTCTCGATGCTCACAACAGGAATTTTTGTGATCTGCACCTATTTCTGGCCGGAAGACTTCAGATGGAAGACTGGGATAAAGTCGACAGGTTAACCTTTCAGCAAGCGTCAAGGACCAGCAATAGTATTACTAACCGCCAGATGAGAAAGTACGACAAACTATAACAGAAAGCCACGGACGAAACAATGACGCTGGACAGGCGACGGACAGTGGTCAACCTCTCTAGCCACACCTTGAGCGAAGCAACCACAGCAATTCTGGCCAAGGGGATGAATTTCGCAGTCGCACCTAAGCGAGTTCCAAAAGAAGATATCATAGAATCCGTAGAGGCTTCGGTACGTCATCTGCCACAGGCAGAGGCGGAGAAGATCCGGCAGGAAACGGTCAGAGTTCTGAATAAAGCAAAGCCACCAAAGCAAAACATCAACGCTGAGGAATACCATGCCATCAAGGAACTCAGGGACAACCCCCATTTAGTAGTGGTACAGGCAGATAAGGGCAACGTCACTGTAGTCTTGGACACAACTGATTACAACAAACGAATGGAAAATATTCTCGCAGAACCTATCTACAAGATACTTCAGGGACATAGGACGGCCAAGGTAATCAAAACGACGCAGGCACTGCTCAAGCACTCTAGAATCAACTTCGAAAAGGCCAGAAGATTCATCCCGCAAGTGACACAGGCACCAAGAATATATGGTGTACCGAAGGTACACAAGACCGCCTTCCCCTTAAGGCCCATAGTAAACAGTATAAATTCATCGACCTACTACCTAGCGAAAGAACTGGCACCTAGGCTCCGACACCTAGTGCATCAAACCGAGTCCTACGTTAAGGATTCCACTCACTTCGTGTCTCTCCTAAAGGAAATGCGTGTTACGAACCAAGATCTGATGGTTAGTTTCGACGTCAAATCCCTATTCACGAACGTCCCAGTGTCAGATACTGTGAACATCCTAGAAGAACGCGTGGCACCTGATATTTGTAAGATTGTGCGCCACTGTCTGACGACCACCTATTTCAAGTGGAGAGGTCAATTTTATGAACAAACTGACGGTGTAGCTATGGGCTCACCCCTATCGCCCATCGCAGCAGAAATCTTCATGGAGGCATTTGAGGAAACAGCCCTCCAGTCCGCACCATTACGTCCAAATTGTTGGCTTCGCTATGTCGATGATACTTTCGTCATCTGGCCCCACGGAGAAGAGGAGTTACAGAACTTCCACAAGCACCTTAACCAACAACATAGGAAAATTCAGTTTACAATGGAAACAGAGAAGAATGGGGTGCTGCCTTTTCTCGACGTGGAAGTTTATCGAAAACCTGATGGTAAACTTGGCCACAAAGTGTACAGGAAACCTACCAGTATGGACAGGTACCTTCACGCCTCCTCCCACCATCACCCCACACAGAAGAAGTCCGTCCTGCACACGCTAACGAAGAAAGCGTACAGGATTAGCGACGAAGAACATCTGAAGACAGAACTTGAACGCCTCAGGTCCATCTTCGGAACTAATGGCTATGGGAAGCAGATGATAGACAGCACCATGTCGACAAGGAAGAAGACTAATAGGGAAGAGGAGAAGGAGGCACAGAGCATTGCTGTGTTGCCATATGTACAAGGGGTCACCGAACGTATTGGCAAAATTCTACGAAAAGCCGACATCAAACCAATTTTCCGAAGCCGAAACAAAATATCAGATATGCTCGGTTCTACCAAGGATGCAGTTGACAAACTACACACAGCTGGCGTGTATGAAATTGGTTGTGCGTGTGGATTAGTCTACATAGGTGAGACGGGACGTCCGATTAGCACAAGGCTCTCGGACCATGAAAGATATATCCGCCTGAAACAACACACTAAGTCAGCAGTGGCGGAACACCGAGACGAGTGCGGGAAACCAATATTTTTTGAAGAAACCCGCGTCCTGGCGAAACATCCTATCACTTTCAAAAGAAAGATTAGAGAGGCGATAGAAATAGCCAAAAGACCCGCCAACATGAATAGAGAGGACGGGTACAAGCTCCCGAGGTCTTGGCTGCCTGCAATAGCAGGGCTACGGAGCGGCGGCAGAGCCGTGGCGGCCCATGCAGACACGTGGAGAGCCCCAGTAGTGGTCGCGAGCACACAAAGCAATGGCACGCCGCAGCCGGCTTCTGGACAGCAAGTAAACAGCGTGACGTCACAGCCATCACCTGTTCGCTATTCGTCCATCTCCTCCAATGGGGTGGATTAATATAAAGACCAATAGAAAACAGCTATTTCAGCCAATGACAGATAATAAAGGAAACACCAATAGAGCATACCTTTCACCCCTCCTCCTCCTCCTTTTACAGCCAATCAAGTAACGACACGGTTTTCTGGTGCAGCTATTTAAGGAACCAAGTGTGTTTCATTTAGCAGTTAACGTAAGGCCCTGATGAAGGCTAGCTGCAACGCTGGCTGAAACGTTGGCGCATTTTAAATTATGACGTTGCGGTCTGATACCCTGAAGAATTTTATTGAAGATTATTGTTATAGGTTATAGAATTTGCGTGTTTAGGTAATAGAATTTATCGGAATAAATAAGATAGTGAAAAGAAAAGGACTGGTTGTCTTTTCCTTCGAATAGTATGACACCCAGAATATATAATGTGTGCGCCATTTATATTCAGTGCGATGGCCATGTGTCGTTCAAAGCCGTTGAATGAGAAAGAAAATGTGGTATTGCCAGTGCGTAGTGAACAGTCAAAGTTGTGTTAATTACTAACAGTCAGATGTGCATTATCTGTTGTGTATTATTCGTACGGGAAGATAATTTGTAACTTAATTGTGAGTACGAGAGTTCATGTTACTCGATAAATAAGACTGAATCCACTCGCTTGGCAGACCACTCATCTTGCAGATCTGACTGCTTGATGCCACAGTACGAGGAAGGCATGTGGGTGCCTCTCATAATTTCGACCCTGCCAGGATTTTGCTGTTAGGGTTTGCTGTTAAGATTTTTTTTTAATGGAATATATCGTGTTAGCGCTAAGAAGTAAAATTTTTTTGTTTGCAATTTCTTTCTGGATTGGTGAGAATCTTTTATTTTTTTTATGTAGTTAATTGCTATATCGTCCTAGGCTGGAAGATCGTTGCATAATTTTTTTCTTGCGTAATGTCCGTAGTAACTAGGTCGCAGTCGAAAAGTGTAGTCACCATGGGGAATAGTGATTCTGGGGTGAACGTAGCAGTGCAGCAGGAAGTAGGTGTCGACCTTGGGTTAATGAGCGAGAACGGCAAACACTCGGAAGGGGCTGAATTGGTCAGCAGACCGCCTCGAGGTGATCCTTTAAGCGGCGGGCTTTTTCCACAATCGGGGCTTTTCCCGATGACACAGGCGAGCCAGGACTAGGTCAGGTATGCAGTGAAAGTGTAGCTACCCTTACTGAAGCTATGGTTTCTCAGGCGAACAAGGTGAGCACACCGAAAGTAGCAAATGACAATGTGCTACTGCAGTTTTTACAGAGGATGGATGGAGATAATAAGGAAATATTGGAAGCGATGGATAGAGATAATAAAGAGAGAGATAGGGAGACTAAGGGAAGATTGGAAGCAAATAAGGGAAGATTGGAGGCAATTGATACGGGAAATAAAGAGGCAATGAGGAAGCTACACACAGTTATCGATGAGAATCTGTCCGCAGTTAATAATAGATTGGATGAGGGGGAGAAGAATCTGGATGCGCTGAAGCAAGTATGTGATGCTGTGAAAGAATAAGCCAATAATTTGGAGGTACGAATAAGTGCAATAGAGAGTGATATTACAGAACATAGGGATGTGTTGCCGGATGAGCGAATCAAAGAGATAGTGGAGGACTTACTTGCAGATAAACAAGGGGCATTAGGCAGCATGGAAGCTCAAGTCACCCAGCAGGAAGTGGCGCTAAATAAACACAGGGATGAAGTTGCGGAGGTAGTGGTCAGAATGAATACGATTAGCGCAGATCTAGAAAAGATCAGTATAAGAGGCGAAACAGGCTGTGTCAGTGCGCAGCGAGAGGTTTATGCCGACCAGGAGGAGATACAATCACTATTATAGTTTAAAGAGGCACAATTAGAAACAAATAGGAAACATAGGGAAAAACTAGCACAGTTGCAATTAGCGTGCAGAAGCGAAGGTGAAACACCACCAGGTAGACTGCAGAGGGAGAGGGAGATAAATTCAAAAAACGAAAATAGGGAGAAAGAGGAAGACGAACTCAGAGAGTTAGAAGAACGGTTGTGTCGGATAAAACAGGTGGCAAACCCAACTGGGTATAGTCCAAGGTCGGAAAAAATAAATGCGGAAGAAGAATGTCGGAGGCACTTCGTGTCAGTATAAACGTACACTTGTTTTCCGGATCCTGATAAATACCAACATCCATGCCTGTGGCTGTCTCAATTTCAAGATTCATTACCTTCATTGTGAGGACCACTCCTCAAAATGAAGTTTGTGTGTAACCATTTGAGGGACGAGGCTAGAGCGAAAATGCTGGAAGTTATTAAAGACTATAGTAGCTACAAGATATTTAGTGACGAGTTTTTAAACGAATTCTGGTCGAAAAGGAAGCAGGACCAGGTTAAGCAAAGCATATTGATGATGCCAAATTGTAACGAAGGTGGTATAAGAGATCCAGTGGCGTGCTATCACGAAATGCTGAGACGAAATAGGTATTTGGATGTGTCATACGAAACTGGGGAGCTCATTAGGATCTGTATAACGAAGTTGCCAGTGAGATTGCGCAGAGATATAGTGATAGCAGGCATAGGCTTAGACGATTCCGCGTCATTTCAGCACTTGTTACAGGAACTGGGCAATGAGAGCAACATTGTGAACGGTGACACGACTCATAGGTCAGACAGAGTCGAGGATAGGAACGGCAGAAACTATCAGAATGACAGGAGAGCATGGAATCAGAGGAATGACGGAAATGGAGGATGGCGAGGAAATAGGGGGCAGAATTCATGGGGATATCGACCGGCAAACCGGGAAAATAGAAGATGGGACAGAGATGGAAGAAGAAGGGAAAATGAAAATGATGGGTGAAGAGAGGATAGGCAGTCATTGGGTTCACGACAGGACAATCACTGCCACAATGACGGAGGGACAAGAAGGTGACTACATGACAGACGGGTACAAACCAGGACTATTAATGATGTAAATATTAGGTATATCGATTACGGAAAACTAAGGGAGAATCTGTTAGAGGAGGTAGGAGATGTGGGGAGTGAAGTCCATCCAATAATTAGCGTAGAAATAAATAATATAATCGTACCTTGTGTCATCGACACAGGCAGTGTAATGAGTGTTTTGAGGGAAGATGTGTTTAAGTGTTGTAGTCTTACAAAACCATGGCCAACGTTGCCATTGGAAAGGACAACAGTGAGAGGGGCAGTTACAGGAAAGGGAATTGAGGTGAAGTTACAAACGCAGGTAGACTTTGCGTGCCAGGCGAAGAGGTTTAGTACAGTGTTCATGATTGTGTCATCTCTAACTGTTGAAGGGATATTAGGCGTTAATTTTTTGAACCAATATAAAGCAGTCGTTATCATAAGAAATGGTTCGATGGAGTTGAAACGAGATTCGGAGGAAATTACATTAAGAATCGACGATTGCTTATGTGCTAAAGATAACGCACACTTAGCATTATGTCTGGCGGTAAAGTGCGGTAAACAGGCACAGAATACGGGGTTCGAACAAGAGAAGAAGGAAATTCATAAATGTTTGGAGGAGGAGATCAGGGAGAAAATCTGGCATTTACGAGGGACCATGGTCTACGGGGAATTGCAGAAAATTTTATACGAGAAGAGAAAGGTATTTAAACATGCTGCGGGTACAATAAGAAATTTTGTTTATAGATTCAAGGTCAAGCCTCATAAACAGTTTAGGGCCCAAGTGTATCCGATACCTGTTGTGTACAAAGAAAGAGTGGAAGCTGAGATCAAAAGCATGCTACAACAAGGGATTATCGAACCAGCATCCAGACCGTACAACAGCCCTTTAGTTTGTGTTGAAAAAAAGGATGTGTCAATTAGATTAGTTTTGGACGCAAGAAGAATTAATAAGATCATAGAGCCAGAGACAGATCGGCCGCTGACACTTGACGAATTGCTACAAAAGTTTCACGGGATCAGAGTTCTCAGCTCAGTTGATTTGAGAATGAGTTTCTGGCAGGTGGAGTTAGATAGGGGGTGTAGAAAATACACTGCTTTCTTGTGCTACGGGAAATCGTATCCATTCCGGAAACTACCATTTGGGTTAAATGTATCATCCGTGGCATTTATCATAGCGCTAAATACTGTCAATTCCTAATGAAATAAAAGGAAAGGTAACACAGTACGTGGATGATGTCCTGATAGCCGAAAAAACTGGGAAGATCACAATAGAACGTTAAGCATATTGCTCGGTGCATTGGAGAGACATGGGGTAACCGTGAATTTGGGAAAGTCAGAACTTGGACGAAAAGAAATCGAGTTTCTAGGTCACATTGTGACGCCAGAGGGAATAAGACCAAATCCAGACAAACTCGAAGCAATCAGAGGTTTTCCGGTGCCAAGAACAAAACGTAAGCTACGGGGTTATTTAGGATTAATCAATTTTAACAGGAGGTTCATTAAGATTGGGGGTGCAGCGACACCCAGACTATGTCAGCTGACTGGAAAGAAAACGGTATGGAATTGGGACCCTGTCGCGCAGGAAGAATATGAGGCGTTAAAGAAGGCGCTGCTATTGGCACCTCTTCTCGGGCATCCAGACCTAGGGAAAGAGTTTTGTATGGCCACGGACAGTTCCTGTAGTGGACTTGGGGTAACAGTGTTCCAAGAGCAAGAGCAAAGAGGAGAAGCAATACAACAACCTATTGCATTTGCGAGCCAAGTGCTTAGCAAAGCTGAGAGAAATTACACGGTAACTGAGCTTGAAGCTTTGGCAATAGTATGGGTTTTAGTAAGTTTAGATACTATTTGTATGGGAGGCATACTAAAATCTGTACTGACCACAAGTCACTACAGTTTCTGATGTCGGCCAAACTTAACCATAGACGACTCGCTAGGTGGGCACTCTATTTACAGGAGTTTCAGTTTACAGTCATGTATGTTCCTGGGCCACAGAATATAGTGGCAGATGCGTTGTCAAGGAACCCAGTAGGTCATGGTCAATGCTTTGATGAGGAGGTAAACGAGAACAGATATGACATATTGTATATGCAGGGCATGCCGTTCGAGAAATACTTAGGGGCGGTACTCACAAATATCGCGGAAGAGCAGGATAAAGACGCGTCATAGAGAATGGTGAAGGACACAGTTAGAGTGAATTTAGATGCCAATATAGCGCGCTTTTATACAATTCAGAATGGGGTCCTTTTCAACTGTAGAAATCCAAACACACAGGACTGGGTGTTGTGTATACCAAATGAAATAGTGAACAAGCTGATCTGGTACACGCACCTAAGTTACGGGCATTACGGGGCAAGGAAATGCTGTAAGAAGTTAAGGGAATCAGTTTATTTCATTAGTATGGAGAGGAGGATCAAGGACGTGCTTGGTAGTTGCAAATTGTGCCAGAAGGCAAAATCGTTAACTATCTCATGCAAAGCACCGCTTTTTCCGATAGTGCCAGGTAGATTGAGGGAATTCGGAGCAACAGATTTGTTTGGCCCGCTACCTAAGTCAGTGCAAGGATATAGATATGTTTTAGTAGCAGTGGAATTGGTGTCAAAGTATGTGACTTTTACCGCAATGAAACGTGCGACGGGAAGGACAGTAGCAGCAGCGATCGTTAAAAACGTTTTGCGAGAAGTAGGAACTGTAGAAAAGTTCATAGCTGACAATGGACCACAAAATAGATCCAGACAATGGCTAACCACACTGAAGAGAAGAAGGATAAAACCGGTGTTCATATCCCGATACCATGCTGCAAGTAACCCCAGTGAAAGAGTGGTAAAAGAACTGGGAAAGTTGTGTAAGATCATTTGCCATAGGCACATAGGAGTTGGAGTATTTTTCTCAAAGATTTTCAGGACATCCTCAATGAGCTACCACATGGATCAACTGGTTTATCACCAATTACGGTACTAAAGAATGAACCACCACCAGATCGAGTCAGGCAGCTGGTAGATTTTCCGCGATCAGGAAAGCAGAGGCACACAGAAATTGTCAAGGTTGCGATAGAGCGTATTAAGAAAGCAGCTAAGGATAGGCAGGAGAAGCAGAAAGGAGAGATCCATAAGATCGAATTGGCAGTAGGAGACAAGGTTTTAATTAAAGCTCACCGATTATCAAAGAAGCACAGATTCCTAACTAGCAAATTCTTTACGGTGTATAGTGGACCATTCAGAGTGAGGCGGATTGTCCATGAAAATGCTGTACTGATTGAGACGATCAAGGAAAACAATCTCGTGGGCTTCATCACATTTCTAACATCAAATTATGGAAAAGTTACGGATAGATCGAAAGTAGGCAATTTTTGGTAGATAGTCAGTGTATTTATTTGTGGTGTGTAACGTTGTGCAGGGTCAAATCGAACATAATAATTTTCAGGCGGGATGTCAGGAAGTATGACGGAATAGACTGGTCGAATGGGTCATGAACAGGAGTCGACAGAGTGGTGTATGTACGTATTTTTTGTCATATGAATAAGGATCAAGCAGAAACGACGTGATGATTAATGAGTGGATAAAGATGGTAGATAGAGAAGCGACGTGATAAATAGTAGTGGATAACTGTGATATTTAAGGAGAGAAGCGACATGAAGCAGTGTGATTAATAAAGAGAGATTCGACGTGATGAAACAGTGGTAAATAAAGGTTAGTAGAACTAATAATGTGGAGATGTCTTAGATGTATGTTACAGAGAGGCCTGTGTATGCTGCAATGGAGATTGATGAGAATGGCGAAGGAAGACCAGAAAATGATGGAGTAATGGATGGACGGAGAGCCGAAATACGAATGAAGAGATGAGGACAACTGCACAACGTGAAGGGACATAAAGGGAGTATGAGATCCAGATGGTGAACGTTGTGGAATACTGACGTAAGATGTAATATAAGTGTAAATCTAATTCTTGCCATAACATTTGCAATATAAAAAAAATAACTTTTGTAGTTGTTGTTGTTGAAGCCTGGTACCAGTATAACTAATCAAAACGGTACCAAGAATGTGTACAGTTATTTTGCAGGATGAATAATGTGTGTATTTTTTGTTCTTAGATGAAATGTCGCAATTCTAAGTTGATATTTAGCAGGATGAATAATCGGTAAAGTGAATGCAGAGGTAAGCCGATGGAGAGAGGTGCCAGAGTGAAAGGACGAATTCGGAGACTGGAATGCTATCTCCGAAACAGCTTTATGTGTTATGTGGTTGAGTATAAGGGAGCAAAGGTACGGTATGTTGTCGTGAGTGTGGTGGTGTTAAAGTTAGCTGACTTCTAGACCTATTCTGTTAGTGTATTAATGGATTGAATGAGAAGGAAAATGTGATGTCTGGTGAGTGAGAGTCGTAGAGTAGTGTGATCAATGCGCACACTCCTGTAAAGGGGATGCTACCGATCCATAACTAAAACATTATTGTGCTTTATTGTTTGATTTGGATGAACCTCGATGGCAGGTCAGGATCTGACATCATGTGGATGGTACATACATGTCCTAGAAATGTTGTTATATATAATAAAAGGTAAAATATATAAAGAGATACTAATTTCAGTCTGTCACAGGCACAAAGGTGCATTGTATGTTGTAGATTTAGAGGCATCAGTTTCTAAAATGTTTATTGTGTTAGGATGTTAAAGTAGTTTACTATTTAACACCACGTGGTAGGTAATTGTGAGCTGTGTAGATTATTTCTTATATTTTTGTTAGAACACTTTCAAGGGGTATTAATTTCAGTCTGTCACAAGCACAAAGGTGCGTTGTATATTGTAGTTTTAGAATCAACAGTTTCTAATATTTTCACTGTGATAGGATGTTAAAGTAGTCTACTATTTGATATTGTAATTGTAAACTGTATAGATTGTTTCTTATTCCATTTTTTTTTTTGGACACTGTCATGTTTTGTATGAGGGACGACAGGTACAATCAATAGCACAACAGTGGGCTGTATATAGAAAAGGGATAAATGTTGATATTGTATGTGTAGAAAAACTAGGGTGTATGATTTTATGTTTTTTTTTAGAACAAAGATTCTTTTATTACCAATGTATCTAATAGATGATACATGTAATCAATGAGTATTTAAATACTGTAAGAATATCCTTTTGTCTGCAATGTTGCGAGATGCACGGATGGATCTGACTGATTGGGTGTCGTAGCGCTGAGGTGCCCATGCAGAACGCGCCCGTACCTACACAAAAACAAAGCAGGAGGCCAAGCTGACGTCGCCATGGGAGAGGCGACAGAGCCGCGGCACCCCCCACTCCACTGTCGGTCGGGGTACACTCCACACGCCCGCTACAGCAGGTCAACAGCCTGGGGCGCCATTCATAAGTTGCGCCACCCTTACGACTGGAGACAGTATCCCGCGGAGGCAACAGCGGGTGGTTTTTTTCTGCTAAACGGCTCGTGCGGCGGCGGAGCGACGGCAGAATGAACGACGCACGGCAGAGTCCGGCGGGTATTTTTTACCAGCAACTATTAACTAGTACTGGACTGTGGAGCAGTGAAACAAGATGACTGCTCGTATGTCTCCATAAGGTGGAAAATGAAGGACTGGTGTTTCCACATTGTGAGTGGTGGAAAAGATTTTGTCATTAGCAGACAGGACGATTGTTTTGTTTTGTCTTGACCACTGAACGGTGGGATCCATAAACTTTTGGCAGTGATTTATTACGTGTTCTTTGTGAATTGCAGGTGGGACACTTGGTATACTTAAAGAGGACAGTTGACGTTTGGTGACTAATTATTGTATGAATGCAAGAAACTAAAGTGGGGCAGTGACATTTGCATTTGTAGTAGGAGACATTTCTTTAATTGGTGTGGGAATAAGTGCTGTTTGTTGGAACTTACGACTTTTAATTACACCATGAACTGAAAGGACAGAACCGTGGGTAATAGTAGTTGTATTCTGGTCCCTGCTTTTCCCACACCTATGCAATGTTACGATCTTCCTCATTAGGATAACTATGTTGTGAGGTCAGTAGTACGGATTCATGTAGCGTAAGTCTCTTTCGTAATATTCGTTCGATACACCAACGCAGATCGTAAGAAACTTGCATCAAAAAATGGTTCAAATGGCTCTGGGCACTATGGGACTTAACTTCAGAGGTCATCAGTCCCCTAGAACTTAGAACTACTTAAACCTAACTAACCTAAGGACATCACACGCATCCATGCCCGAGACAGGATTCGAACCTGCTACCGTAGCGGTCGCGCGGTTCCAGACTGTAGCGCCTAGAACCGCTCGGCCACCCCGGCCGGCTGAAACTAGCATCACTCAGTCATCAATTTCAGTTCAGTTCCCTGTCGTAGTAATATTGTTTATCCTTGTTGCCATCGCTACCAGTGATTACTTTCAACTTCAGTATCTTGCTATGCCGCATGCGCGACGTCCGCAGCTCGTGGTCGTGCGGTAGCGTTCTCGCTTCCCACGCCCGGGTTTCCGGTTTCGATTCCCGGCGGGGGTCAGGAATTTTCTCTGTCTCGTGATGACTGGGTGTTGTGTGCTGTCCTTAGGTTAGTTAGGTTTAAGTAGTTCTAAGTTCTAGGGGACTGATGACCATAGATGTTAAGTCCCATAGTGCTCAGAGCCATTTGAACCAGCATGCGCGACAAAACTTAATACGTTTTCGTATCTTGAGTTAATATCAAAGTAACTATAGATGCAAAACGAAGATACAGCTCGCTTCCTCTTTTAATTTGTAGGTACTAACGTAAGTTTCGATCCTAAGATCTATAGGCAGTATTTTAATCTCGGCTTGCGAGTAAATTCACATAAGAAAAATTCACCAGAGATCCTACAGTTGATCGATAACTCAATGCGATTGCATCTCTGAGTCGCTTTGTTGGAACTCACACAGTATATTAAAGTTTGCTCCAAAATTTAATTATTCACCTCAAGATTTTTAAATAAGTGCACAATTCAAGCTCATTTCACCAAAGTATTTAAAGATTAGGCCTTTCTTAGTGGTCCAAGTTAATTTACACAAAATCATTCTCCATGATAATTGTTTTCTAAAACCAGAGGGTGTTTGCATCAAATAAAAACTGAGAGAAATTTTGTTACTAATTGCTTGAAATTACACCTGACTTTTCATTCAAATATCTAAGCTTGAAGTTAATTACACTCTTTGTGGAAATACAGATAGGTATGCAAAACCCACAATTCAAAATCTTCAAATAAATTTTAAAACACTTCTCAACATTTTATTTGCATCTTCTTGTACAAATAATTGTTACATAACTGCACCGTAATATCATATAGCGTAAGAGCACAGCACATATGTAAGGCGACTATACAGTTTCAGTTCGTGATACAGACTCATCCAGACTGATTGTATACAAAGCAGATTTGCAATTCATTATTTCATTTTTTATTTTTAAAAAATCTGCGCAGTGAGAATTTGACGCTGCCGCGACCGTCGACCTCGAGGCGAATATATCCAGTGGCTGCCATGTCTCACTGGGAGGCCGAGCACTCTCTTTGCCGCAAGCGCCTTTCTGCGTCGCTCACGAAACAGAAAAAGACATCGTTTGTAATTCACTGGTAAAAAATAGATTAAATAAGAACAAAATTTAATAGCTACAACATACTCAATCTTTACGAACCATATATCGTTGTCTCTGGGAAGGAAGGTGGTCACCTCACAGAACCTTTTTGTCCCATTTCACATCCAAGGACTGAGTCCACGTCCGAAGTCGCTGAGGTCTCCTGGACGATCAGTCTGCTGTTACTGCTTCTCTAGTGTCAACACAATTCTTTTTACCTCCTTTCAGTTCCTCATTTTCGTGGCATTTGACCCCTTCGGGACGGAAAAGCTCCATTGTTTGTTTCCACTTGATTCCAAACTCTTGAAGGTCTCCGCAAAAGTCGTGTGTCTGTGTTCGATTGCTGGTTTGGTACAAAAACGTTCATCATTTCATTTCAGGCTGCAGCATACAAACACAAAACTACTGCTGAAAAATAATGATGATTTTTAACGTCTCTTCTTGAGTTGTTAACAATGTCGAGAGGTGGCAGTTTCGACTCCTAGTCACTAACAGAACTTTTCATAACGTCATTTCAGGTTCAGACATGCCACTCCCACGTACTGGTGGAAAAGAATACTTGAGAACCTGCACATCTTCAACTTTAACGGATATCATATGACTTTAATACAATCTGTAGTTAGATGTGCATGTCAAGCTAGCAAATGTGTTAGATCATGATGTCTGCATTTGACACAGTGTTTCGGAGGAGAGCGCTTTGTAGTGGATCACATAGCACTCAAGTGTATCCGTAATACACTAAATTAGACAGATAAAGATGTTTGAATTTGGCAGGTGTCGTAATGCATGGAGGACCAACACGAAAAAGATTCTCCATACAGCATGTATGAAAAAAAATGCAAAATTGTTTCAAATTATGTAAAGTTCTTGAGTATCCGTATTTCAGTATTTGTCCTCTGTAACTTACCACAGTAAGATTCGCACCAACGGATACGCACTATGACCACAGGAAAGGTGATTCGAATGTAGTTGCGTCTGATGGACGATACACTATGTGATTAAAAATATCTGGACACCTGGCTGAAAATGACTTACAAGTCCGTGGCGCCCTCCATCGATAATGCTGGAATTCAGTGTGGTGTTGGCCCACACTTAGCCTTGACATCTTCCACTCTCGCAGGCATACCTTCAGTCAGGTGCTGGAAGATTTCTTGGAGAATCGCAGCCCATTCTTCACGGAGTGTTGCACGGAGGAGAGGTGAGGCCTGGCACGGAGTCGACGTTCCAAAACATCCAAAAGGTGTTCCATAGGATTCAGGTCAGGACTCTGTGCAGGCCAGTCCACTACAGGGATGTTGTTGTCGTGTAACCACTCCGCCACAGGCCGTGCATTATGAACAGCTGCTCGATCATGTTGAAAGATGCAGTCGCCATCCCCGAATCGCTCTTCAACAATGGGAAGCAAGAAGGTGCTTAAAACATCAATGTAGACCTGTGCTGTGATAGTGCCACGCAAAACAACAAGGGGTGAAAGCCCCATCCATGGAAAACACGACCACACCATAACACTACCGCCTCTCAATTTTACTGTTGGCACTTTACACGTTGCAGATGACGTTCCCCGTTCATTCGCCATACGCACAAGCTGCCATCGGATAGCTACATTGTGTACCGTGATTCGTAACTCCACACAACGCTATTCCACTGTTCAGTCGTCCAATTTTTACGCTCCTTATACCAAGCGAGGCGTCGTTTGGCATTTACTGGCGTGATGTGTGGCTTATGAGCAGCCGCTCGACCATGAAATCCAAGTTTTCTCACCTCCCACCTAACTGTCTTAGTACTTACAGTGGATCCTGATGCAGTTTGGAATTCCTGTGTGGTGGTCTGGATAGATATCCGCCTATTACACATTACTACCCTCTTCAACTGTCGGCGGTCCGTTTGAGTCAACAGACGAGGTCGGCCAATACGCTTTTGTGCTATACGTGTACCTTCACGTTTGGACTTCACTATCACATCGGAAAGAGTGGACATAGCGATGTTTAAGAGTGTGGAAATCTCGCGTACAGACGTATGACACCAAATCACCTGACCACGTGCGAAGTATGTGAGTTCCGCGGAACACCCCATTCTGCTCCTTCACGGTGTCTAATGACTACTGAGGTCGCTGATATGGAGTACCTGGCACTAGGTGGCAGCACAACGCACCTAATGCGAAAAACGAATGTTTTGGGGGGTGTCCGGGTACTTTTGATCACATAGTGAATGTTGTAATGATTCTGTGCCATGAGACGATATTTTAGTAGGATTAAGTAGCTCTTATTTACAAAAATTGTTGGCTAAATAAACAATATGAAATATTTTTAAATATTTTATTGCGAGTAAAACTTTTAATGTATATAAACTTTTAGATGACAACTATCTCTATACATCATGCAAAATCTGTAATAAGCAACAAATGTAATTTTATTTATTTTTTTGTCCTATTTTGTACTGATTGTGACTGGATAATAAAGGCACTGCGATGCTTCTTATTTCATACGATGTGCCCATTGGTCGTGGACGCGCTCGTGAACATGAAACGTTTGTCTTATGTTCAAATACGCAACGTGTACGCACGACAGTATTATTTGGGGTGAGGACTATGGGACCAAACTGCTGAAGTCATCGGTCCCTAGGCTCACGCACTACTTAATCTAACTTAAACTCACTTACGCTAAGGACAACGCACACACCCATGCCGCTTCGCCTTTCGCGTCTGTGAGGACGGGGCGTGAGTCGTGCTTGGGTAGCTCAGATGGTAGAGCACCTCCCCGCGAAGGGCAAAGGTCCCGATTTCGAGTGTCGGTCAGGCACACAGTTTTAATCTGCCAGGAAGTTTAGCTTTTGATATAAGTACGATTTACATGCGCAAACATAAAAAAATCTATGTAATTATTGTTGTTATTTTTTCTCAATAGAGCGATCGTCATCATCATCAAAGGTAAGTGTTTCTTGTTATTATTGGTAAATGCCAAAGCTGTTTATGAATAACAGAAACATGTTTTATATAAGCTCGACCAAGTATTGAAGCGATCTTTTATATATTTTTGTTTTGCGTCTTTTGGTTATACTTTTTTAAGGAAATCGCTTTTTCTAAAGTTATATGATATATCTGTATTGTAGTTTTATAATTTGTGACACAAAATTCCTATGTTTCACGTTAAAAAACAACGATTTTTGAATGAAACCTGAATTAAACATTGACATCTCAATTTTACTATAAATACTGTTTATTTTTGAGGAACAGACGGGAGGATAACCACGTATAATAAAAACATTCCGTAGATTAAGCGGCTATTTATATTTACTCTCTCGGTTTCTAGACGGTTCAGCGCCTCGTGTTTGTAGGGGAATCCAGTAAGACACTGATCGCATATGTAAAGCGATCGATGTAAGATAAAGTCTGATAGGGTACGATATTAACTGACCAAGTCTTTAAGGAGAACCACCCTAGTCTTCGCTTACTTGCGATAGCCGACGGTATCCCACGGTAGATTTACAACTCTAGTCTTTCCACATTTGTCATCATAGTTCTTCAAAGACTTATCTGAATTGAAGTGCATCTACAAAATCTGATTGACGATGTATTGCTTCAGCTGCTAGTTTTAGATACGCCATTCGGCTTATACAGGTACAATCGCTTACCGTTTCAGGTTGGTAGTGTACCTGCCGTTTTCATAATTATTTAGAACAACTGATTCAAGGTAGTCCAATTTTTTTTAATTTTTTGGTAACGTCATTGTTACAGGGTCAACACATGAGCAACACGGCACGGACCTCGAACCACGTCCGCTCTGCGAAAAATGTTTATTCAGGCTCTTCACAAGAAGTCCCATTTATGTAACTGGAGTGTGTATCATTTTATGTATTTAGTGCGTAATGGTCACGTTATTGATAACTGAAGGGGATCTAGGATTTGATTCCTGGCTGGGTCGAAGATTTTCCTCACTTTGGGACCGGGTGTTAGTGTTGTCTTAATAATTTCATCTCATTTGCATCAACACACAAGTTGCCAAAGTGACGTTAAATAGAAAGATTCGCTCTAGCCGGCTGAACAACCCCAGCTGGTGTCTCTGGCCCATAATGCCATACCATCATTTCATTTGTTCACAACTGAGAAGCAATTCTGATACTTGTAAGTAAGATTCCATGTTAGTTGGTTAGTTGATAAGCACTGTTTTAAGTATGTCACATGAAATAGAACAAGACGACAAGAGCACATGTGAACTGCACGCTTCCAGAATACCGCAAGAAGAAATTAATTATCAAACTGGCAGTTAATCCCATTATTAGCAGTATAAACAGCCAGTAATATCATTGCACATACGTTGTCACTGTGTACATTACAGAATAGTCACTGGTGTATGGCAATACATATGAGTGAAATAAGCAAAAAATTGAACGCTATTGGTTGCCTGATGACGAGCTTCTAGAGCTATATACGCGCAGCAGAGGAACAGTTACGGCTAGCTTCTGAAATACGAAGAAACTTAAATTCTCTGAAACATTGCAGTTGCACAGGCTTTCAAGGAACAGTTCGAGCAACAGGTAGGCGCTGGAGCGCGGCCCGGGCTTTTCGGTTGGCTGGTACATAAACACTGACAGGAACATGCCGGTAAGGAAAGAGAAGTGTGGTGTGTGGCGAGGACAAAAATGATGCAGGCTGCATCAGGCGTATCTCCAGAGTTGAATAAAGAAGAGAATGACACGAAGCGTCTAGCGAACAAAGAATTACACGAATTGTACAAAATTTATCGTTTAATTTTGAAATTAGTTATCGCAAAGAAAAAACGATGATTTGTGTTGCAGCATTAATTCCGAGTATTCCTCCAAAGAGTCGTCAGGGGCATTTTCTCTGATACTTCGGTAGATATTTGCAGTTTTTGCAATGGGTAGTTGGAGTCAGTCCACAGAAATACTGCTCATCGCGTCTTTCATGCGACTCCCAATGATGAAGGAAAGCGTCGGTTTGTTTCACGTTACAAACAAACTGATTTGTAAACCGGAATTTTACGTGTCCATTCGATAGAGCGGTCCCAAACTAGTCTAGTGCGACGTTCGTTTTACTTATATGTATTAACAGCGACGAGGAACAACGAGTACTCCAGAATAGACTGCAAGACGGTAGCAGTCAGCGAGAGAAAGCAGCGGTGCTGTCTCTACTAGAGTGCTCATTATTCTTCACGTTTTACTGTCGCTTTTAATACATATCTATAAAAAGAGTATCGCACTTAACTAATATGGGATCTCTCTATCTAATCAACACGCAAAATCCCGCTTTAAATATAAATTTGTTTGTCACGGGAAACAAACCGACGCTTTCCGACGATACTGGGCATGAAAGACCCGATGAGAAGCATCTGACCCCAGATCAACGGTGCAGAAAATACCAGAGAAAATGCGCCTGACGACTCTTAGGAGGAACGCCGGGTTTATATATATACAAAAGAGAAATCATCGGTTTTGTTGCTCACAGAAGCGTAAGCAGTTTACAGATCTCTCGTCCTGGGGACACTTGTGCCACAAGAAGAAACAAAATAAAGTGTGTGCTCAGAAACGGGTTCGTAATGGTTATTTGGCGCTGCGCTACGGTTTGATGCCGCAGGAGAGAGTGGGAGCTAGAGCTGCACTTACGGCTTATAGCGTCGGCGATGCTGCACGGGCGTCACAGGGTGCGTCTGCACGAGAGCGGCGGGAACTGGCGACCAGCTGCCTGACCTGGCCGACCACCCTGCGCGAGGAGTCGACCCCCACCCCCCGCTCCCACCCCCGCATGCCCCAGATACGCTGGCTGGCATTCTTTTCATTGAAACCCCCGGATCGTTTCTTCAATGGCTACCAGCGACAGCCAATCACCGGACACACGCGTCGCGGACACGCCCACCGAGGTACCTGACGCCCGCCCCGTCGCCGCTTACGCCCACCTAGTATGCGGGCGTTTCCTTCATTTTATGGAGAGGGAACACCCACACAGGTAGCACGATTTCTGCCCAAATACAGTCGAGTTGGCGAGCTAACGAATGAATAATGGAGAAGGGGAAAAAATCAGTACTGGAATTACTGGGAAGCAAAATCCAAAAGAACCGGACGTATTGACGTCAGCGACGCTAATCTCGAAGTTACTAGAACAGGTGCTACTTTGGGATTACCTCCATAGCAGTTTTCATTTTGTGCTCTCTCTCTCTCTCTCTCTCTCTCTCTCTCTTCCTCTCTCTCTCTCTTGACTAGGTGAACTGTTAGAACGAGCTAGAATCGCTGTTGCTGATGTATCGGCAATTCAGGTGGCCAATAAAAACAGTCGGGCATCGAGTAAAAAATCTCAAATTCACATACAGTGTAGATCTCCATAATGTCTCCAGCATGTCAAAAACCTGTTCTTAATTATGGAAAGAGTTGCGTCAGTTTATTGAAACAGTCCCGTTCGTAAAGAGCTTCATGGCCCAAAAAGTAATGCTCTCACAGCAATACACCTTTTTCGTTGATTACCAAAATATCTCGTTCGGCAGCGAATCTCTTAAAATTTTCGTGCTACATTGCGTTTCATATATATAAGATTCTGAAAACGGTGTTTTTTTGCAGCTTTGTCGGTATTTAACTCGTAAGAAGTACGACGCTTAAAGTCTCTATCTGCTACAACAATAACGTAAAAATTCTGAAATTTACGTGTAGTATCCCCCTCTGTGGTATCTCCAAGTACGTCAAAAATATTTTCTTAATTTTAATTAGTGTAGATGTTACAATAAATATTGGAATAGGAGAAATTTTCGCGTCCGCAAAAGTTTCCTTCTTTTCACTGCTTATGTCGAAAACTTATAAAAAAAATAACGTCTTGGTGTCTACAAAAAACGAAATACTGGGGGACAATTATTCAACTGTATGAAGTGAAACGTAGATTATTTACAAACTACGGCGTGCACCCGCTTTATTCAACATGTAAACGTCACTACAGATATTCGGATTTACGTTATGACATGTTCGATATGCCTGCCGTCATTGGCGATGATGTGACGCAGACGAGTAGCGGAATTCTGCATGAACCACTGATGTGTCGGAACATCGATGCTGTCGATCCCCTCCTGAATGGTCGTTTTCAGATCAGTAGTGGTTTTGGGGTTATTGCTGTACACCTTGTCTTTAATATAGCCCCACATAAAGTACCCCAGAGCCAGAATACGGCCTCCAGCGTGCTCCTCCAGGACAGCAAACACTCTCCTGCTTCGATGGGTTCGAGCTCCGTCTTGCATGAACCACATCTTGTCGAAATCAGGGTCTTTTTGGATAATGGGATAAAATAATCTTCCAAGACCTTCACGTACCGTTCGATAGCCGCCTTGCTATCAAGGAATATTGCACCGATTATTCCGTGACTGGACATTGCGCACCACACAGTCACGAGTTGAGAGTGAAGAGGCTTCTCGATCGCGAAATTCGGATTCTCTGTCCCCCAAATGCGCCATTTTTTCTTATTAACGAACCCATCCAAATGAAAGTGGGCCTCGTCGCTAAACCAAAACATATAATTCCCACCATGTTCCGCGACCAACCGTGCAGTTTGAACGCCCTAACGCAAACCGTTCAGATGTTATGACGATTTTATTTCATGTAGTTCAATAATTGTCATCCTGTAAATTTTAAATGCCTTCTAACTTACCATAAGGAGATGAAGGGGCAGGCTGAACATCATTTCTTTGTGTCACAACATGAAAGAGAAATTAACTGAAATGAAGTCAGAAACACAAGATATAACTGAAGTAAAACTACATACTAATCAGACAATGGGAAGACACCGCTTCATTCAGAATCGGATATAGTCGATGTCGCTGCTCTTAGTGACAGATAGTATAAAGTCTTCCACGCACTGTTGTAAAACACCTTCATTATCCCATGCTTCACGCCTTTCACATGAGCCAGTACCTTTTGCCAATCTTCTGGTGTCACATTTTCAGCTGACCCCTTCAAAAGGCGTTACACGTAGCTCAAAGAAATTTTTTTACTTTCTGCAGCAATACTACGTTAAACATGAGCCCAAATCAGTTCTATTGCGTTGAAGTGGGTATGGTAACGAGGCCATCTGGGCACCTTACGGCCGTATTCTATTTCTGTTCCATTCACAAAGTAAACTGAATTCTTTGGCTTATGTTGCGACTCAAGTTCGCGTAATTCTGCCCGTGTCAAATTACTGTCGACCGTATCTTACGTTTGCCCACCCGGAAAAGCATGTAGGTTTTCTTAGTTGATTTGTGGGCGCCTTACCTTGTATAACCGAATGGTAGGGAGCGTTATCCATAACAGTTACAGAGTTTTCGTTAAGTTTCGAATCACAGTGTGTGAAGGAACGCACGAATTCACACGACTGACCGCGTATAATCACGTCATGTCCGACACTTTTCGAAAGTTATCTAGGAGTTTTCAGCCTCGTTCTGCTCGTCTTTCGAGTAATTTCATCACACACCATAAGGCACGCCAAACTGAAAGTCACCCTAATCTCTCACTATAACGGCTCGCTAACCCTGGCGCATTACTTTAGGAAAGGTAGTGCAACGGAAGTGGCAATACAGAGGAAGCCGACAATGTCACGCTCCCAGTGGTCTTTGGTGGCGGGAGCTATGCAGGCCGCTAATTGTCAAGTGACAAGTAGTTCAAATCAGACTATACTTAACTTTGAATGCTGTTGATTGTTTTGCGGTGCTGAGCTACATACAAATGCCAGTAATGTTCCTGATAGAACCAGTCTTGAATTCTGATGCACTTATGTAAGTCTCTGAATATTAGGAACGTATAACAGCGTTGTGCTACGACGATCTATTGTCCTCACTGCAGTCTTCTGTACTAACGTTCATAAGTCTTGTGAAATAAAGTAGTTACAGCATTGTTACATTTTGCTTGAAACTCTTTCCTACTCTTTAATAGCTTCCTCTTACTATCTGAGATTTACTTTTAGTTTGCCCCCTTCATACGTGCAACATATTTTGATGTTGTGCTTCATACCTTCTTTGAATAATTGCTACTTTCGACTGTATCTGCCTAACCTTCACGTCTAAAATGCTGCACTAGTTTCATAATTTAACTTACTATACCTTCGTAATCTCAAATACATTCTCACGATCTACCTTTCTGGTTTCCTGCCTGATGGGTTTGTTTCACCTACGTATGTATTTTTACTCTGCAACTATTAATCTACGATCACTTTAGATTCTAAAGTGCATTAGGACCGTCAAATCCCCTAAAAACTAATACTCTACGGACTGCTATATGTATCTGTGAGTAAGAAAGTGAAAGTCTTAATGGTACACCCGCATACTTAACCGTTACCTGATAACGAAACGAACTCACGAGCAGTTTGTTTCTCGAAAAGAATCAAATAGAACGATTGGTCTATACTGTTATCAGGCAAGAGAAAAATCAATACCTAGAGAAACATCGTGAGGTAGGTAATAAATCTCGGCTTACATCGGGGTTTCGATGTTCAGTATTTCCGCAACCTATCACATGGACTGGCGAACTGACTACTCAGTGCGTGGCTGTTATCTCCATGGCGCGTTCCGGCCGCAACGGCGCGTGCTTTGTCGCTGCTCCCCAGCCCGTAGCATCGCATGCGCAGGTGCTCGGTGAACCGGGGTATGTGCGGAGGTATTCTCGTGTGAGAGACGTTTACATGGGATGAAAGGACACGCTTCCACCGTATCTTATTAGCGAACGATACATGAATTTACTGCCCGACTATTTGCCACCATTTCGAAGCTGCAACAACTCGCAGGCAACCTGACCTTTCAGCAAGACACTGCAGCACCTCATCGACACCGATTTGTTTGAGAAAGGCCTGAAAACACTCTTCTGAAATGAAGCTGAACATTTATGACGACAAGAGGACTTTTATATCATATTTGACTAATTGTGTACATGTCCACCAACAGTCATTTCTTAAAAGGATGGAGATCACGAGGGGTGATTGTAGCCATCAAATAGTCTAGGGGTTTCGTCCTCCGAGCAATTTGAATCCTTTCTCGTGATGTATGAGAGCTGTCTTAGATGTATCAAGCTAAGTGCAGATGACTGTAATGAATGTATACATAGTGTGGTGTAATATGTAATGACGAGACTAGGAAGAGGATGAAACCCACTGCCGGCACATAGCTTTCTCGTCTCGAACAGCACCACGGGATCGCTCGGCTTAACGTCCTCATACGACGGGCGGATCACCATCAACAGTCTCACGTGCCTTCACTCCACGAGACACTGCGGAGAACTACGGATTTTAACGCAGGACATTGGCACAAAGTCTGGAGACAAAAAATTACGGCACCTCCTCTCCTCCCCTTGCCAAGTACTCACGATGCCAGTTTCTTCCACGATCAAGATCGGTACCGGCTCGATTTAGCGAACTCGGCTATGGAGGTGGGTAAATTAAATCTGCACCACGTGTTTTACAAATGGTTCAAATGGCTCTGAGCACTATGGGACTTAACATCTGAGGTCATCAGTCCCATAGAACTTAGAACTACTTAAACCTAACTAACCTAAGGACATCACACACATCCATGCCCGAGGCAGGATTCGAACCTGCGACCGTAGCGGTCGCGCGGTTCCAGACTGAAGCGCCTAGAACCGCTCGGCCACTGCGGCCGGCCGTGTTTTACAGTTTCACACATTATCTAGTGTATTACATGCCACAGACAACATATTTGTTACGTTGAAAACAAATCCTTACTTATCTTAGTATGTTTCATATACAGCAGTTCTTTAGTTGTCGTCCTATGTGTCTTGTTTTTATCGACAGTTGTGTTGCTTACTCTGTCAATGAAAACATATTGCCTCACAGAAATCAGATTGTGTGCTAAGTGGTTAGTAAGGCTGCCAGTACGAATGTAACTCACGATACTTCGTTAAGAAAGGCCGCTGATGCTGACCATCGCAAATGGTTTTCAATTTCACGTCCAAATAAAATCACACATAACGATTCGTTTGGCAAACACTGCATTTTTCTCTGATGCAAAGGTGTTTTCAAGCACAATAGCGTGACTTCTGATTAGTTTATATCAAAATGTGTTACATGGGGTATGTAGATGTCTGTATATAACAGATAAAAATCGAAACCTTGAAACATGTAGCGCTGACTGAATGCAGAAAATAAAGATATATGAAGACATATCTGACTCGCCTTCGCCATAAATTCAGGAATACAATCTCCATAAGCACGGCCACTCAAGTTACCACTTGTCTCAAAATTGTTTCTCTGCGTGAAATATTTACTAAATGGGAGTGACTATACAGAAACGAAAATTCCAAGAAAAATTGTAAGACTTATATAACAGACAGTCAGTAGAAATTCTCAATGAAATTCAGAAAGGTCCATCTTGTGTATCACGAACATACTGCTTTACACGAGTACTGTTTTCTTTTATTAAGGTCCTATCGGATTTAGTAGTATGTTTCACTAGGGGAAAGACAGATACCGCCTACAGGAAAATTAACGAGGCCTTTGCGGAAAAGAGAGGCAGCTGTATGAATGTCAAGAGATCAGATGGAAAACCACTCCTAAGCAAAGGAGGGAAAGCTGAAAGGTGCAAGGAGTATATAGAGGGTCTATACAAGGGAGATGAAGTTGAAGGCAATATTATAGAAAGAAAGTGGACGTAGATGAAGATACGATACTGCGAAAAGAACTTGACAAAGGTCAGAAAGCTTCAAGTCGAAACAAGACCCAGGGGTAGATGATATTCCGTCAGAATTCCTGATAGCATTGGGAGAGCCAGCCTTGACAAAACTCTGGTGTGCGAGATGTATGAGACAGGTGAGATATCTCCAAACTTCAAATAGAATGTAGCAACTCCAATTCCAAAGAAAGCAATTGCTGACAGGTTGCAAATTGCCGAACTATCTATGTAATAAGTCATGGTTGGAAATACTAACGCTCATTCCTTACAGAAGAATGTGAAACGGGTAGAAGTCGATATCGGGGAAGATCATTCTGGATTCTGGAGAAATGTCGGAATACGCGAGGCGATACTGACCCTGCCACTTATCCTAAAATAATAGGTTAAGGCAAGACAAACCTGCGTTTGTAGCAGTTGCAGACTTACATAAAGTTTTGACAGTGTTGACTGGAATACTCTCTTTGAAATTTTGAAGGTAGCAAGGGTAAAATACAGGGAACGAAGGGCTGTTTACAACATGTACATAAACCAGACGGCAGTTATAGGAGTCGATGGGCTTGAACGGGAAGCTGTAGTAGAGAAGGAAGTGAGACAGAATTGTTGCCTGTCCCCGATGTTATTCAGTCTGTAGAGCGAACAAGTAGTAGAGAAAAATAAAGAAAAATTTGGAAGAGGAATTAAAGTCCTGGGAGAAGAAATAAAACTTTGAAGTTTGCCAATGACATTGTAATTGTCAGAGATAGCAAAGAGCTTGGAAGAGCAGTTGAACGGAATGGAGGAAGTATTGAAAGGAGGACATAAGATGAACATCAACAAAAGCAAAACAAGGATAACGGAATGCGGCAGTATTAAACCAGTTGATGCTAAGGAAATTAGATTAGCAAACGAAACACTTAAAGTAGTAGCTGAGTTTTGAAATTTGGGTAGCAAAATGACTGATGACGGCCGAAGTAGAAAGGAAATAACATGTAGATTGGCAATGGCAAGCAAAGCGGTCCTGAAGAAGAGACATTTTTTGACATCGAATATAAATGTAAGTGTAGGGAAGTCTTTTCTAAAGATATTTGTCTGGACTGTAGCCATGCATGGAAGTTTCACATGGACGATAAACAATTTAGACAAAAAGAGAATAGAAGCATTCGAAATGTGGTACTACAGTAATATGTTGAATGTTAGATGGGTCGATCACGTAACTAATGAGGAAGTACTGAACAGAATTAGGTAGACAAGAAATTTGTGGTACAACTAGACCAAAAGAAGGGGTCGGTTGATAGGACACATTCTGTGCACTAAGGGATCACCAGTTTAGTATTGGAGGGAAGTGTGGGGGGTAAAAATCGTATAGTGGGACAAAAAGATGAATACAGTAAACAGATTGAAAAGGATACAGGTTGCAGTAGTTGTTCAGAGACGAAGAGGCTCGCACAGGACAGAGCAGCATGGAGAGTTTCGTCAAACCATTCTTCGGACTGAAGACCACAACAACAAAAACAAAAACAATAACATCGGTTGCGAAATTAAAACCGGACTGAAAATACGATTAAACTTTGAGGAGATTTGTTGCACAGTGTCTCTAGTATTCCCATCGATTTCTTCACTTCGCTCTTTTCAAATGTGAACACACAGTAAGATGCCTATAACATGTAACGTTCCCCGGCAAACTCACACTATTTATAAACTAAAATTTAATTGTACCATATACGCCGCTATGAGCAATTTGTATATACTGTAATTATTTAACAAGAAATATTATTGAATTTTGTGTAAAGGACATTCGTTATTATTTTAATATTTTCTGTAGTAATATTCTCTCTGTATTTAGGATGGTAATATTTCTATAATCATAATATAATTGCGAAATGTGTCAATATCTGCGATAACAAAAATGTAAAATTCAGCCACAGACGAAAATAATGTTATAAGATTACAAAGAGATGTTAATAGTCAGCAGTAGTATAAAAGCACCACGTACTGAGTATTCTTTGGTCATCTCCCTGTAGAGCTGACAGTGAGAGCAAGCTGTGACGAAGCATTTTATGAATGGGTAGACTTCTTTTGTCTGTATCTAGATTTAGCCGCCATTAGAGGAGAAATTACAAACTAATGTGAGTTGAATTATTGTTGTGGTCTAAATATATTATAATTTATCAAAAGTGGGTATTATTAATGTAAATTAGCTTGCCCATGTCATCTATAATATTTCTTTAAAGAATTTTCAGCATTTTTAGCGGTGTTGCTGGGCTGTGCCGCGACCGAACGATTTGCAGCGGCGGCACATTTAAAAAATTGTTCCGCTAAGAAAAATTAACCAAACCCGTAAATCGGGAACAGATAAAAATTAACAGTGAATTAAGAAAATGTTCTTCTTTTACAGCGATCCTGAGACTTACGGATTTTAAATTAGTTCACATTTGTGCATTCATAGGCGGATAGTTAATGTTGAAATTTAACAATTCTGGTTCTTTCAAATAACTTAAATGTATAGTGAAGTGTGTTTTATCAGTGATAATTAAACGTCGGCTTGGCAATATTTAACCATTTTCTGCTAATAGAGACAGTCTTGTGTTCCATAGCTAACGCCGGAAAAGAATTCAGTAAATATAAAAAAAAACCACTGCATTTAGAAAATGTGTGCCAAGGCCGAATTATGTAAAGGATTTAATTCTCAACTAAATATTCTTAATCTGTTAATATGAGTTCACGTAATTTTAAATGTACTTAATTCCGTGTAAATGAATTTTTTATTACCACACGTAAATGAGAGGTTCTACAACAAAGTTCGTACGTACAGAAGGAAAGAAAGGCAGATTAACTAAAAAACCGAAAATTAACTCAAAAGCAAAAAATTTAAAAAAGGTAACAGATTATTTACTTTTATTCTTTAATGAAATTCCATTAAATTGGCAATTTCATTAAAAACACATGAGTCTCCCACCAAGTGTGAAGTGCGTGCTGCCATTGGATGTCTTCATGCTGAGCGTTTCTGCCTGATGTCATGCAGCCCACGTAACGTAACTGTCATGCGTAATAGCAAAGTGTAGCAATCGTCCACGAACTTTGAAGCAGTACGTACAGACATTCACGTTGCTGGTGGTCAGGGAAAGAAGTCAGTGTCAACCGATGTTCATGTTCAACGAGAGCATCAGGCGATTCGAGGAAATCGTCTGCAAAGCGAAGTTCAGAAGAAGCGAAAAGGAATTTTGTTTTTCCTCACGACAATGGTCGGCGTCACATCGCAGCTGCAACGAAGACGCTCCCGCAGATTTTTCTATAGGAGGTGTTTGATCATCCACCATAAGCCTGGACTTGGCTAACTCTGACTTTCATCTCTTTGCTTACGTGAACCGCTTGCTATGAGCACATTATTCTTGTCAGTACGGAGTGACATGCACTTATTTTCAATCTGACGGTCGAAAATGTGAAAATAAATGATTTTTATTTTTTATAAAAGCATATCTTGTCTGCATACTGATATGTGTAGCTCAAAGACAATGTGTTGTAGAGGAGGGAGCAGAGGAGAACGTGGGGAAAATGCTAAATTAAGTATTGGCCGACGAACTAGGGGAGATGTTGGAAACCTGTTTAGTGTGTGTATGCACAATGAAAATAAAAGCCATGTTACGGGCTATGTTCATACCGTGCTTGTGTATATACTAGGGTGTGTGCAATGTAAAGAGTAGTAGTTCAGCTATGGGGCTTCCAGCACACATTTTTTGAATTAGTGACATCACGTGACTAAGTCACTGACCTTGATCTTTCGACGATGTCATCAAGCCACGCTCCTTCCTCTGTGATATTCAAACGTTTCAGATCGCAAGCAACCCCTCCCCCCCTTTTTTCTGGATGACGGATGACGTCGTTAAGAACTGAATATGGGAATTTTCATAAATTGGATGGAAATTAAAAAAGAACAACATGGAAGAAGGCAATAAATGCTAACACACACACACACACAAAAGCACTGCACTATGTACCACTTCCGTCTCCCTCCTCCAGTCAGATCCTAGTGTTTCAGCCACCATTAAAAGCCAGTCACCAGTAAGAACGATTTACAATGAAGCCTCATTTGGGCTGAACTCAAAAGCATCCGAATGACCTGAATTATTTATGAAATAGTACTTCCTACATTTTAAGTATATGAACTGCATAACATAACGTACATGTTTTCAACTATGATTGCATTACTGACATGATTGCCAACTAATATAAACATACCCCCCACAAATCGCTAAAAACCAATGTTTGCTTATACAACGTAACTACCGAATTAGTAATATGTAGTAGGAAGGGAATGGCAAACAACCTCCGCTAGGACCTTGTCTAGTACGGTGGTGCAGGTCTCCCGCATCGTCTCCTACGCTCTGTCAAGGAATATAGGACCTCATCATCATCATCATCATCAGTTGTCAAAGCAATTTTACTTCAAATACTACTCTACAAAACTTCAAAAACGCAAAGTAAAATCAACTACTGGTTTAAGCTCATGGTGCTTGTCATCACCAACATGTGGCGACGTTTATAGTCCCATCTGAGTCCCGCGCTCGGATTAAGACACAATAGAGCCTCAGATTAAATATTTTCCACAGCTATGACGTTTGCAAGGTGTCACAATATTCTTTCTAAGTCTCTAATATCTTGAAAAATACTTCAGCAACGCAAAAGTACAATGTTTATGTCATCTACCGCAATTTTATTTTCCACATATACACATATCTGTCAGATAAGTATGACTTTGAGCTCTAAAGTAAATGCTCCAATGCTAATTTCCGAGCCTAAATGGTTACAAATAACATGATAAACTAACGGTTGACATTACAGGTTAGATCCAAGAAGTCGATGCCGTAGAACTAACCCGATCAGGCTTATAAATGCAGAAAGTACATGTTAGCTAAAATACTGCTCTAAGCAGGCAAGCACGCAAACAAATACGCAGCCTGATTTACTGGAAGAGTGTAATTATTTAGAAATACTTTTGGTGTAAGTCACAATGCATTCTCAAATTAAATATTCCCACATCTAAATTGATCTCAAGCACCATTCTAGTAAATACAAAGATAATACATCATGCTAAACACTAGAGAAATATAATCGATTATATTGTCAGTTACTGCTTTTATTCCAAATGCCTCAGGCCTACTAGAGGCTATGTGCAGTAACAAGTTTCGATGAAGGTTGCAATATTTACCAAAGGAAATTGTGGTGCCACAGCTATCTAAACGTTTATAGACTGTATTTCCTACAATCAGCTGTTAAATAACACTAACATCTTACGAAAATATGATGTGAAAATACACACACACGCAGTATAGCCAAAAGCCAAAAAACTAAGCAAACACTACATTAGGAAGGAAGGAAGGTTCTCTGACGATTTTATTGGGATGTAGCACTTAATCTCATAAGTTTTCGTAATACACAACGAGAAATTCTCTTGCGTTTGGACAAATATCACAACCAAAGACAGTGACACAGCTGGAACGTCTCCAAACAAGTCGGTACAACAGGACAAAGTAGATATTTCGCAAGTAAACTCTTTCATAAAATTATTCATTATTTATTGAGAAGATGTCAAATGCGGTAAATCTTACACAATTAACGGATTTAGTGTTTTTACCGTGGCTTTATTTTCATTACAAACACACACATATACACACAATCGTGCGCCCGCGCACCTCGGCCCAGATGTCAGCCATTGCTGCTGTCCCTTCTACTACACCTGCAGCGAGAGAAACCAGGACACACATACGCTCTCTCTCTTCTTCTCATTTACAAAGTAATCAAGGAGTTGTGTGTTTTATGGAAGCACAGCTATTTTATAAAGCTTTGTTTTCTTTTTTGTATTATTTTTTCATCTAGATATGTGGGCGGATATCTGGCGGTTTGCAATTCTGTGTGTAGAAACCTCCTGCTACAGATCGTGACATCTATCTTCCAGCAGATACCTTCTGTGTTTGGTGCCTTGAATTGCTCGAATCTTGAATGTCTCATTAGATCAGTCGGGAGTGTAGCCCATCTCGACAGTTCTCCTATGTTTACCAATTCTGACGAAATCGATGGCTTTGAATTTAGCTTACTGGACACATGCCCATAAAAAGAGGCGATTAAAATGTAAATATAATTTTCTGTAGTTGTAAATTGTCTTTAGATACATTATACCATGTACGTTACAAATATTGCTGTACAGCAGTTTAATCTTTAGAGCGTGAATGTCAACATTTGCTACTGTACTTTAAACGTAAGTTTAAGTACTGTAGAACAGCCGGTTTAATCTTTACTACTGCCATCCAACTTTAAACGTAAGTCACCATACTGGAAGCAGAATATGTACTTTACGTAACGTCACTCCAAGTTTCCCGTATTATTTCAGTTTGTATCGTTTGCAGTGTATATTCTGATGATGCGCTAGTTCATTTGAAGAGCGAAACCCGTACATAAAAAAAAAAAATTAAGTGCGATCTGTGCTTGTTTTCAGAAAACTGAAAGGTTTAAACATTATTCCTATGAGGATTCTGTTGACTATCTCTACAACTGAAGCTTTCAAGATTGAAAATGGTAGATGTGATTAAATTACATATGTTTCCATTACCTTCTTGAAACGGATGTCGGAAAATTCCTTACGTAAGTCTGTTTGTAAATAATTTGGAATCCTATTACTTCATCTGTATGTTTTTATAGAAACATCTGCAGCCTCGGTACCAGTTTTGGTCTTTAGAGCAGCGACCAGTGCATATTCTGTGTACATGTCAATTACTGTTATGTACTTATTACCTGAACTGTACTTGGAATATGCAGTAAGGTTAACCAAATCGTCTTCATGAAGCTCATTAATTCCTGCCATGGTAACTACTGTCTCTGATGAACTTTGTGTATTGAGCGATGCAGTTCTTGAGCTATTTCAGATTACAGACAGCCGCACTTGACGCTGTTAAAATCTGTGGGCGACGGCTGCCGCTGGAACAATGGCTCTGGGAAGCGTCATGTTGCTTGGCGTGTATTGATTTATCAGAGACGTAAAGAAGCTGTGTCAGATCACAGTCCATCACCGTTCCGACGACGCAACCACAGTCACACCTGTCGCGACGCAAACCACGACATGGGAAGACGTTTATTTTATTCGTTGAAGTAATTTTGTAAATGGAGTAACAGCCAGGAAAAGTCAAAGTGAAATAAAAATTAGTTTAAACGCAATAGTTTAATAGTTACAGTAATCAGACTTTTGTGTGATCATCCCATCACTGTTCTGTCCTACAGTTTGTGTCATTTACTACAGACAATAATTTTTATAAAAATTACAATCGCTAGAATCGGAATAATATTTTCAGAATTTAAAATTGGCCACCTTTAATTTTATAGTTTCTGAAGTAAATTTTGTTAGTCGAAAGTTCACAATAATTTTCAATAATTCATTTCGGAAAGCAGTTTAAAGATGGCTGCCAGAACATGGTATTAGAAATACTATGACTTGCGTCCATCGTAGAGTTTTGAGTATAAAGCACAGTTAATAAATTTGCTTTTAAATTCACAATAAATTTCAGAATCAATTAAAACTAATTTAGCTGCTTCAGGGCTTGTCGACCGTAAGAACCTGACGTATTTCTTTCAGACGCTTTAAAAATGAAAGACACTACCATCTCTTTTTCTGCATCTGCAAAACAATCTGTTTAACGGATTGACGTACTAATAATATCAAAACGATACCGAAGGTAGCAGTGCTATGATTAAGGCGGTGTTTTCGCAATAGTGGAACAATTTTACGATCGAGCCACTGCATCCAACGGTTACTTCGGAATTGATAGTCGATCATCTTAATTGTTCAACAACAATCAGTTCAGTACGTAAACGGTCCAATTCATAGCGGATAAAAATATCGTTATGTGCCCAAATAAATAAAATGCAGACACTCCAGTAAGTATTAGGGCGAATATTTTGTGTACATTGATAATTTCTGCGTAGGTTAAAAATTATGAACTGTGCTACAGCCAAGTTCACGATCATCAACAACTAGGCAGTATGTTACAGTATTTGTTGGTAACGACGTTTTTGTTTTCATTTCAATTCTCATGTCAATTACAGGCAATTTCAGTGTTCTTTCGTCTTGACGTGAACAATCGAAGAAATGAACTGGGCACTTGTGGAACTCCGTTCGATTCATGGGTGGCTCTCTTCTTAGACCCCTCTGTCCATAACACAGCGACTGAAAACTACAGTACATTTTATATGCCTGCACGGAATTCTTTGTGATATCATGGACTGAATAGTTCTCTTTAGGGCATTCAGATGAAATCAGGTATATCTGGAACTTTGTTGTGTATATTACATCAAATGTGCTGCGCCATCTGTAAATATATTTGTGATTGTCTGAAAAGCTAAAATTATGTATCTTGCTGTTTAAAGTGCTGTACTGAGTTTAGATTTTCACACCTGTGTACTATTTTCTGGTGCAACACACTCAGTTAAATTGCAGTGACAGAATACTAGAGTCAGGCTTAGACCATTTCTTAAGACGTTCCATAATGGTATTTGCACTTTCTCAGACACTCGCGTTCCTGAAGTTACCCAGTACATTTTTTCGATCACAATTTCCAGCGTGGTGAGATAATACAGTTGATTTTGCTTTGTCTGCTGCGAAACAGTACAAGTTCATGACGAGCGTTTAAAATAATCGCCCTGTAACCCTCTATAAACCCAAGTACCATACTGCATGGGATACAGGATATGAATTTCCGAGAACAAGTGAAATTCGCAACTTTTTTTTAAGTAAGTGTCATTAAATTTGTGTTGTTCTGTTTCTTCGAAATGTTTTTCTTGAATATACAGGGCGTCCGAGGAGACATGGACAATATTCAGGGATATAACAGGAAAGATTATTCGAAGCAAAAAAAAGTCTAATAAACGTGGGCTCTGACATGCATAGCTATAGAGCTAGGAGCACTGGTTCATCTTCGCTACTGTGGAACACATCTCTTGTATTGAACAAGTGGTCATAGCTCTTAAGATAAGCATATACGCATATGCATTTTAGAGCACGTGTTTACTAGACAATTTGTTCTTGTTTTGGTCCATATTACCTTCTCCTAAAATATTAAAGGCAAAGGGCTTGCAGTAGATGAGGTTTGCTTTACAGTATCGAAAATGAAGAAATATACGCGTATTAGAGAGCATGTTAACTAGCCTTTTTTGCTTAGGGTGATCGTTCCTGTTATATCGCTAAATGTTGATCGTTCCTCCCGGGGCACCATGTATGTACAACCCTCAATTGTACATAAGTGTTTTCATTTTCTGTCACAACTGATATGGAATAACAGTAAGTGAGAACCGCTTGACTAAATACTTTACATTTATGATATTCGAAGCTAGTAACGGAGTCATCAAACGAGAACATTCTCTATACATGAAATATATCCGCAAACTGAAGATACGATTGTATATCAGCTGCACCATTTCCTACAAACGCATGGTAGTAGCTTGAAGTAACAGCTGTAAAAAACGGATGTGCGTTCATTCGAGCTGTCATTTGTGAGCAGGCAGTGTTAAATAGTGGACGTGTGATAATTAAATGTCGACGTCGTTGTGATAGAAATCGCTGTGGAGCAGAGAACTTACCATTTCTAAATCATGTGTTGAACACATTCTCCAGAACGTTTTGAAAATGAGAAAAGTGAGTGTGAAGTTTGCCTCGGACACCTTGAATACTGATCAACAATAATGATGCGTCTGCGCTTAGCCGCCATCTCCGACTTGACTGAAAGAAAAACGCAGACAGTTCTTTACTGGGAAAAATCATAATGGGTTACCAGACTTGGTGCCACCAACACGAACGTACCGAAAAAAACCAAATTGCAGAACGGGTTTGTTCAGGTGGTCTCACTCTGACATCAGCCTAAGCTGCACGAAAGGGTCACGAATATTGTTTTCGATACATTACCGTGGTTTCCGTAATTTCCTGATACTGTCTGTTAAAGACTGTTTTTTAAAAAAATATGGTGCTCCTTAGTTTTCATTTATTTTTCGTCTTCTGTGATCTAACACGTTCGGTGAATATTTGTGTGGTGTTTACATTGTCGTATTTACGTCTGCCAGCGTCCAGCTTAGCTGGGCATTTTATCACAAGATAAGTAATCACTAGTTCTTTCTTTATTAGAGCTTCAGTGTGCTAATGTTTTTCGGTTTACTGTAAAAGTTGTGTCATGTGAAATGACTGTGGATGTTGTCATGGGTTAGTTAGTATGGGAGAAACATGTCAGAACTATGGGATGGTGTTTCATTGTGGCGATTGTAGCGGGCCAAGAAGTGAAGTACCAGATGAGGCACATAGGTAGAGTTGTATATTATGAACTTGAGACAATAGAATGATGGAATAGGTAGGAAAGATTTTGTGACCTTTAAGCAGAATTAGAGATGGAGGTAGGTTGAAGGTGGAAAGAGAAAATGGGAACTCGAAAAAGATAACAATAATAAGCAAAAGGTGAGAGCCTCAAAAATCGCATTTCAGATTCGGGTAAGACATGTTACCTGAAGCAGGAGAAGAGCCTCAACCAGTTTCTGAGCAGATTAGGCAGGAGCAGACTCGTAGGAACAATTTTAAATCTACGTCGGTAGAAAAGAAAGAAATTTGTTTCTTATAGCAGGAAGATTAGGAAAAAAACTGACTAGCAGTTTTATAAATCATGATAACAACCTCCGCTCCCTGTAAAAGTTATTAACCAGTTTAGAAATTTCTGCAAAGTATACACGAAAGATAGAATGTGTCACATCTTACTGCACAAACACCACAGAAATTTGCTTAGAATTGTTTGTCACCTAAATGTGCAGTCATTTAAAAATAAAGTACACCAACTTGAAGGTGACTCACATTTTTTGAACGGCAAGGTGGTATGTACTACAAAGCACTGGTTTCGAGACTCTGAAATATGGCATATAGTGCTATCGTCATATAAAAGTGCAAGTTACTGCTGCAGAACTAACATAACGTGTGGGCATCGTGTATTTATATCAGAAGTGACATACAATTTAAAGCTGAAGATCTTATCACAATTAGTGTGGATAAATATTTTGCATTAGCAGCAGCTGAACCAACAGCACTAGACACGCGTAAGAAGTTAATTATTCTGTGCGTGTACGGCTCATTTAATTGTAATGTGGACACTTCCTTCAACATATTAACTGAAGACTCTCACTCACCAAAACTAATATAATAATATGTGGAGATATAAATATTAACACTGGTATTGGGTGTGAAATTAACAATAAATTCCTAAACATTTAGAAAATTTTTGGCGTGATACGACTTATAAACGCTGCTACTAGGATATCAAGAATTTTAACATCAGTCTTAGACAATGTACTTAAAAATATAATTAGGGAAAATTATAAAGAATTTATTAAAGATTTTGGCCTCTCTCGTTATTGTAATCAGGTAATAAAGCTAAAGAAGTTCTTGGTAAAACCCACAAAACTGCAAGCCTACTGTCCTTTCGAAATGTAAACATCATCATCATTCATCATCATCATTTAAGACTGATTATGCCTTTCAGCGTTCAGTCCGGAGCATAGTCCCCCTTATAAAATTCCTCCATGATCCGCTATTCAGTCCTAACATTGGAGCCTCTTCAGATGTTAAGCCTATTACTTCAAAACCATTCTTAACCGAATCCAGGTACCTTCTCCTTGGTCTACCCCGACTCCTCCTACCCTCTACTGCTGAACCCACGAGTCTCTTGGGTAACCTTGCTTCTCTCATGCATGTAACATGACCCCACCATCTAAGCCTGTTTGAAATGTAATATAGATACTTTTTCCTAGAACACTTTCAAATCAAACCTGGGATTAAGCGTACATGGGAAACAATGTATATGCTAAGTATTCTAAATTCTGCAAAGTTTTTGATTTCATTTTTGAGAAGACATTTCCAACAACAGCTAAGGAAAATAGATGGATAAGTGTTGTAACCTCCCCACCGTAATTTTATAAGAAATGTAAGTGACAATACTTAATACAAATGGGAGCCGAGTGTAACCTCCCCACAGAAATTTAAAAGAATGGCCAATATTATTTAGGGATGCTAATGGACATTGCGCTAAACGTAACCTGCGCACAATGAAATGTACTGACAATGGCAACAAAAATGTGAAATTCGCAATCTGACTCAAATATAAATTCCTGATGAAAAATTAAAGTCCATTCAGTGATAAGAAAATTTAATTAAACCGAAATATCGGTCTTTGGCCCTGTGTAAAACAATCAGAATTAAAGTCTTACCTCAGAATAAATGGATGTCACATATCTGCTCTTGTTGTTGCGCACCGCTTGGAGGAACTGCATTGCAAATAATAATATTCTCCTTTTTTTTGTGATTTTAGTGGAATTTTTCTTCAAAAGAAGTGGAATGAAATGGGAAGTGCAACGAAATCTTGAGTTCAATAAAAAATTAAATTTTTGAGAAAATGCTTTTGAAATAAAAAAATTATTATTGGGAGACTTGTTGGAGAATAATTACAATAAATAAAATTTTTCATTATCTAATGATTATATTAATTAACAGTATACCTTATTCCTCATCTTGACCAGTGTTGCCGACCGCCTACATCACACAACCGCACTGGGCTGCTACTACTGACCGACCGCTCTGCATGACGACTACAGACTGAGTACTGCTCTCAACTAGACAGAGCTACAGACTCGCAACGACTACTACTGACAGACTCGCAACGACTACTGACAGACTGAGAACCGCTCGCAACACTCGCGCGGTCAAGCGCAAACTCTCTGGTCACAGATGCTACAATGCCTCGCCATCGCTGCTATGTTACATACGTGTTTCATAACCCTCCACTGGGGGGGCAAAAATTTGGCAGCGATGGTGAGTCATTTGGACTTGCCAATCGCGGCAAAATTTTTCTTTAATTAACAAAATCCTACAACTTACAGAATATTTAAATGTTGTGCACACGCACTAAGTACAAAATATTACCAGACAAAGACAAAATGTGAATACTAAACATAGTAGCAAATCAGAAAAAAGTATATACAAATTTTTTTGACAGATAAAGTGCACAGGCACTGAAAAAATTCTTTAGCATATTCAGAACAAATAAACAGACTGGCAAAAAATATTATGTTGACAAGTGTACATGCACTGAAAAATGTCTTTAGCATTTTCACAACAAATAAACATAATGGCAAAAAAAAAAAAATCATGTCCAAAGTGCACATGCACTGAAAAATGTCTTTAGTATTTTCACAACAAATAAACATAATGGCAAACATCATGTCGACCAGTGACATAAGTGTACTCACACTGGAGTTTAGCGAATCGAAAAATGTATAACCTATGAACATAAATGATGTTACCAAAAAATTTTTTCTTTATGTGACAAGAATCAGGATAGGGAAGGGAAGGATTGCATCATGGTTGTAGCACTTTAGATTGCACACAGCTGCTCTGAAAGTCCATATCTTTCCACAGAAGTACAACACCAAGTGACACAACTTGAAGTTCTTTTCCCATCAGAATTTATCAGTGTAGCCAAGACACTGAACTGTCGTAGTAATGTTCCATGTTTTCATTTTGGCAGTACATTACGTACACCAAACAGTGGGACCATAATAACGTCTTCATCGCTCATGGTGGTGGACAGCATGTCGTGTCAACACCACACTCTTACAAGGCACACCAACGTAGAATTAGTGCAAAACCAAAGATAGTGCTCCATGATCACTAGGATAAACAGGACAAATGGACATTGCAGTAATTCAGGGTAGTCAGCTTATGAGGTGAAGGACATCAAGTCACATAATATTGACAATTACAGACTTAATTAGTAGTTTGTGGCATTCATAGCCCAGTTATTGAACATTTCTGTACCAAGTATGTAGTATTACAGAAAAATGTTCATTAATTGTTTTACATAGAATCAGTAGCCTTCTTTTCCTGGTTACAAAGCATTATGAAATAATCGCATTCTTTTCAGTTACAGAGTATAATTAAGAATCATTAACCTTCTCCTAATTACAGTTAATTAATCATTTTCATTCCAATAATCATTAGCCTTTTCCTAATTACAGTTAATTAATCATTTGTCGTTAATTAATCATTTGTCTAATTACAGTTAATTAATCATTTGTCTAATTACAGTTAATTAATCATTTGTCGTTAATTAATCATTTGTCTAATTATAGTTAATTAATTAATCATTTGTCATTAATTAATCATTTGTCTAATTACAGTTAATTAATTAATCATTTGTCATTTCAATATAGTAAGAATTATTAGCCTTAATTAATTACAAAGCATTATTAAACAGTCACCTTCTTTTCTGGTTACAAAGTATCAACATTGGAAACAAGAGCTAATCAATGGCATAATTAATCACAATTCGTGGAGTGACATTAATTATTGGCACTCAGTGGCCAGCAAGTATTGAATAGAATCATCATTCAGTATTATTCAGATTATTACGAAGTCATTATTAAAAATCAGTTAATTACAGTCAAATCATTAATAATCACAGGCATTATAAGTGGTAACATTACAATAAACAGTGTTCCTCCTTCAGTAGTATTCAGACCATTACAAAGTCATAATTAAAATCAGTTAATTACAGTCAAATCATTAATAATCACAGGCATTATAAGTGGTATCATTACAATAAACAGTGTTCCTCCTTCAGTAGTATTCAGACCATTACAAAGTCATTATTAAAATCAGTTAATTACAGTCAAATCATTAATAATCACAGGCATTATAAGTGGTAACATTACAATAAACAGTGTTCCTCCTTCAGTAGTATTCAGACCATTACAAAGTCATTATTAAAATCAGTTAATTACAGTCAAATCATTAATAATCACAGGCATTGTACGTAGTATCATTACAATAAACAGTGGCAGTTATTAGCTAGTGACAAAGCATCATTTTGAATATAGTCTCATTAAGGGGTCATTAATCAAGTGACATGCTATTCAGAGTTGATCAGTATTATTCAGAATTATCATAAACTAGTGACATTATGTGGGACTGGTAATACATGTTTTTTGTTAGCAATGCATTGCGTTGGGATCGATAATTAATTGCTGAGGCATAATACTTTTCGCTTTTGACCTATTGCTGCAAATGAGGATAGGTAACGTCATTCGTCATGAGTCAGCTGTAGCAAGATTATGTAACAAGGCAGTACATGTGATCACATTTATAAATGATAAACACAAATGGGTAAAAAATATAAAAATGCAAGTACTAGAACAGGTATAATAAGTAACAGGTTTAGTAAGTGTCATGAAAAACTTCTCCTGGAAAAAATACAAAAACGGATTATTGACCTGAAAGAAGAAACGCACACTATGCTGAAAAGTAGTGAACTTCGAATTAACAAGTAGTGAAATGTGTATAAAATGTGTTCCATAGCTGTCCTTTCCAAAACTTTCCGTCATCCTACTATGCAATGTAACACCTGCTGTCAAAGCAAACTGCAACAAATACTTAAATAACTACGTAGCATAAATACATAACTTCAACATTATCCTCATCTGTCACCTGTAAAGAAAAACTTCATTATTCATAACATCATATCCTTCATCATTATTCATCAGTATTCATTATCATCTGCAAAAAATCACTTCATTACTCATTATACAACTATTCCTTATCTCTAGCATATTTCATCACTAAAACTAAGATGTGTAGTTCTCTCTGACAGCCTGCATCAATCACCTTGTATTCTGAAAGAAAAAATTAGTTAAGACTGCTATTCTGTGATGAGTATAGTATATTCTTGTTAATGTTTGTTAATCCTGATCCATTTACTCTTCCTCATAAAGTTATTGCATCTCCTTTCGTTTATTCCGTATGTGAAATTCCCATTTCTGTTGAATTTATTTCTTACACGCATCATTTCTTTCTGAAATTGATGAACAGAGATTAATGTCTTGCATTTAAATCATATACCCACTAAATAATGACTGGTTTATGGTAACATAATTAACCCTACAGCATAACATGACAGAAAACGTAATATGTTAAAGACGTTGACAGTGTTCAGATGCAAAAATGTACACAGAATAATACAATGCAGTAGCAAAAAAAAATGTAAAACAGTCACGATGTTGAGATGTCATAGGGCAAAAAAAATGTCAAAGTCGACTGTTGTGTGTTATATCTTAACTATTTCACAATACATACAAACAAAACTGGAGTACAATCATATACACAAAAAAGTAGAAAATGTGCACGGTCTGATGTGTAACGACAAGAAAAGCGACCTGCTAACCTTACCTTGCCGGGCACTTGCCAAGAAAAAATACGATAATCATCAGTAATTAGTCAGGTGAATTAATTGCATTAGTAAATGGCATCATAGTGTGTTGAATCATACAGTGGTTTCACTCAATAAACGGTTTAATGTTTGAGATATGGTGATTGCCTTTCGATTTTCTGGTTCTCAAAGTTTCGACGTGTACAACATTGGGGTGAGGGATACTGCGAATCCGATATGGACCTGCGTATAGAAGTTCAAATTTACTGCACTTACCTTTTATTTTACTGGATAAATAGTGTGTACGTACTAGTATCTTCTGTCCAACGTGAAAGTCGCGGCGTGTACAAACCTGTTTTTGCTGTCTTCTCCGGCGCTCTGCGGCACGTTTGATGTTCTTCAGCGCAATGTCAATTATTTCGTGGTGTCGTAGGCGACGACTTTTGGGAAATTCTATTAATTTTTTAATTTTGTTCGGTGGTTCAACGTTTTTCAGTATAACAGTCGGAGATAGCATAGTGGATTCATTTGGAATGGAATTAATTACATCTTGGAATGAGAGTATGTGTGTATCCCAATCAATATGTCTTTTGTGGCAGTATATTCGGCACAGTTTACCAATTTCTTTCATTAATCTTTCACAGGGGTTCGAAGAAGCGTGGTACTTGGATATATAAATCGGAGAAATGTTTCTAGCTCGTAACATGCGTGTCCATACGCTACTACGAAATTGAGATCCATTGTCAGAAATTACTTTCATCACATGCCCTACATGAGATAGAAAATGTTTTATAAATGCATTTGAAACAGTTTTAGCAGTAGCTTTGCGTAATGGAGTGAAAGTAACAAATTTTGAAGTGAGCTCAACAGCGACAAATATGTAGCAAAAACCTCTGTTAGTTCTGGGAATCGGACCAAAAATATCTACAGCGGCCATGTGTCTTAATTTAACAGGTATAATGGGATATAACGGAGGAATATGTGAAGTGGTGTCTGATTTAGCTTTCTGGCAAATCTTACAAGACGCTAAAACTCGTCGTATACGTTTTTCCATGTTAGTAAAATAACAGTTCTGTCTCAGTATAAGAAAACATTTTCGTGCTCCGTAATGTGCGTAGCTTAAATGAGTGTACCAAATTAGTTTGTTAACCAGTTCGTCAGGTATGCATAATAACCAATTGTTGCTGTCAGGGTGAGAGCGGCGAAACAGAATGTCATTGCGTACAGTGTAGTGGTTCCTAATCGTAACATTATTCTTATCTTCCCAAAGGTGTCTAATTTCTTTCCACACATTGTCTTTATTTTGTTCTCGTGCTATGTCCTGTAATGATGATGAAATAAAGTTTTCAAATGCAACTTGTTGAATGTACATGACACTGAAATTTGCTTTGCAGAAGTTGGTTGCTACGTCTTGCTGATTGTTGCCGAGAGAACGCGATAGTGCGTCTGCTATAACATTTTGTGTGCCGGGAATGTGAACAATCGTAAAATTAAATTCCTGTAAATACAGTTTCCATCTACTTAATCTATCGTGAGTGAATTTGGCCGAAAGTAAAAATTGTATCGCTCTGTGGTCTGTGTAAACTGTGGTATGTCTGCCATAAAGAAAGTGCCTAAATCTCGTGAAAGCCCATACAACACATAATGTTTCCAGTTCTGTAACGGAATAATTTCGTTCAGCAGGTGACAGAATGCGACTTGCAAATGCGATGTTTTTAATTGCTGTTGAACCATCTTCTTCTATTTCCTGGAAAATATGTACGCCTAAAGCGGTGTTGGAACTGTCGGTAGCAATGGAAAAATTTCTAGTAAGATCTGGGTGCGATAATAGTGGAACATTCAACAGAGCATTTTTCAAATAACATTCGTGAGCAAAATTCTGCGTGTCAAAAGTAATGTTTGCGTTACTGTAATATAAAATCTGTGCTGTATCTGGTTAAATTCTCTCGTACGTGTTGTTATTTACGGGAGGATGCTGTGGCATATCCATTATATGAACTGCTCTGTTATTTCTTACTGACGTATTACGCTATAGATGACACCTATTGTCTGTTTCATTCATCACAATATGTTGTTGCTGGTGTTGTTGCTGCTCATAAGATCGACTGTTATTAAATGTACGCTGAAAATTGTGCTCTTCGTTTTTACGTCTGTCGTAATAGTCATTCCTATACGGTGTATTGCGATGGGAATTGAAATACTGTCTTCTTTGTACATAGTTGTTTCTCTGCTCCCGTGCGTTACTATTTGTTGGACCAGGAGCTATACGTCCACGCGGCGAAACATTAAAGCCTGGTTGACCTTGTAGACTGCATTGTTGGTTAGGTATGCTAAGCGGTTGACTTTCATGCTATTGTGGTGGAAAACGTCTATTGTTACCAAAAAATGCGTTTGCTGTTAATTTTACACATACTGATGATTACTATTTTATCTGTTATTAAAAATTACGGTGGTTCTGGAGTGCCTACTAAAATTGTCACATTCGGTAAAAGTTAGTCACATCGGGTTTTCATTACTCGTTTCTTAATACTACGTAGAGCAATAGTTAAAGAGCAGTTTTGATAGATATAAAGGATAGTAGAAGAGAAGGCAGCAGTGCAGAAAACTAAAGATGAAACAGCACTACTACAGCTCGGGGCCCTATGCTCGCTACGGCACATATTCATTAAAGCGTAATGAATCCCCTGAGGTCTTTTACGCACTGCAAATAAATTTTGGCTCTTGCGTTACAGGCAATTGCGGTATAAATCCAAAAGCAAATAGTTGTATCCATGTTAATTCAAGTTTCCTCACTACAGGCAATGCTGTTGTAAATACAAAAATAAATTGTCGCATCTGGTTCAAAGCTAGTTTCTGCATTACACGCAATAGCGGTGAAAGCATAAAAACAAATTGTCGTATACACCTCAAAGCGTGTACCTGTGTTCTGTCATTATTAAATTCTTTACATTTTCTTACAGATACAAATTGCTTATTATCAACGCTCTCGTCACTGAATTTGAGAACACGTTCGGGTTTGTGTGAGAATTTGTTCGTCTGTGTCATTTCGGATTTCAAGTTTCGTAGCTTTTCATATTTTAAGTCGCGTGGCTTTTCGGATTTTACTTCGCGTAGTCTCTGTAAATTATTCACATTATACACGCTGCGTGTGTCAGACAAATGTTCGCAACGTGGCGGGTTCTGTGATGTGTTATTGGTGACTGAAATAGTTTTTAATTCTGTTACTGTAACACTTTCGACATTTTGGTTGTTCTGTCGTTCACTTTTATTATTGACTTCCGTATTCGGAGTGTGTGAAACTTCCAATGACTTCAAATTAAACTCGTCGCGTATCTGTACTGCGTTTTTACGGCATTGTTTGGTGACTGCATTAATCCCGTCTTTATGTGATTCTGTTGTGTCTACACGTGTGCTACTTAATTCTTGTGCAACAGTGCCAACTTCTTCATTACTGTTATTAGCACAAGTCTTAGTATCTACACGTAATTGTACTTTATTGTCCCGACATTGCACGGTAATAGCTGTATTCTGTTCACTAACTTGTCTGCTCCGTTCGTTAAGGTTGACTTGTTTTTCGTTCGTCAGTTTGAAACTTTCATTAATTGTTTCGCTAAGTTGTTTGTAATGGTTGTCAAAACTTCCATTAAGTTGTTCGAAATAATTATTCATCATTTCCTTCCGCTGTTTGTACTGTTCACTAAGTTGTTTGAGATCTTCGGCATAATTGTCAAGTTATTCATTTAAGTGTTGTTTGAGTTTTTCATTATCTTGTTTGATATCTACACCAAGATCGTTCTTAAACTGTAGCATTATTGTCATAAATTGATCCAAACTTAAAGTAGCTGTTGCATTCTCAGTACTGTTTAATGGTGTACCTGCAGTTGTCGCGCTTTGTGTGACCATTTGGTCATTTTGCAACTTACAAAAAGGATTATCAGTCGGATGTACACTGTCAGACATTATTTCGGAATTAAATGGATCCGTCATACTCTCACTACACTGATCATTTTCATTCGAAAAATTTGTCTGTACATTACTTGGATTTTCTAAATCGGGTGTGTTAAACTCGGCAGCGCTCATTACCATAGAGCATTCTGCGTCATCAATTGTCGTCAAGTTAACAGACGAGACAATTGAGTTCGTTTGTTCATCATTAAGGTGAAAGTCATCTTTAGTGGTTGGAATGCACTGATTGTTAGTGAACGCAGGATTGTCATCATTACGTTGCGTATCACAATTACTATCGGTCACGTTGTTTAAGTCGGTAATTTCATTCACAATACTTCGCGATACACTATTCACAGTCTTTCGCGGCATTTTTACAATAGTCAAAATTTTTCACAAAACAAATCAACACAATGCAAAAGCAACACACAAATACAACAAAGCAACAAATTGCCGTTGACCTGTAGAGAGAAAGTCACAAGATTAATAAAAGCGTTGCGCTAAATCCTAATTATATCTAAGCAAACAAGAGCAGATATCTGACTGTTGTTCAAAAGACTCTCAACGAAATACGATCCTGGACTGGGTGTCGCCAAGTGTAACCTCCCCACCGTAATTTTATAAGAAATGTAAGTGACAATACTTAATACAAATGGGAGCCGAGTGTAACCTCCCCACAGAAATTTAAAAGAATGGCCAATATTATTTAGGGATGCTAATGGACATTGCGCTAAACGTAACCTGCGCACAATGAAATGTACTGACAATGGCAACAAAAATGTGAAATTCGCAATCTGACTCAAATATAAATTCCTGATGAAAAATTAAAGTCCATTCAGTGATAAGAAAATTTAATTAAACCGAAATATCGGTCTTTGGCCCTGTGTAAAACAATCAGAATTAAAGTCTTACCTCAGAATAAATGGATGTCACATATCTGCTCTTGTTGTTGCGCACCGCTTGGAGGAACTGCATTGCAAATAATAATATTCTCCTTTTTTTTGTGATTTTAGTGGAATTTTTCTTCAAAAGAAGTGGAATGAAATGGGAAGTGCAACGAAATCTTGAGTTCAATAAAAAATTAAATTTTTGAGAAAATGCTTTTGAAATAAAAAAATTATTATTGGGAGACTTGTTGGAGAGTAATTACAATAAATAAAATTTTTCATTATCTAATGATTATATTAATTAACAGTATACCTTATTCCTCATCTTGACCAGTGTTGCCGACCGCCTACATCACACAACCGCACTGGGCTGCTACTACTGACCGACCGCTCTGCATGACGACTACAGACTGAGTACTGCTCTCAACTAGACAGAGCTACAGACTCGCAACGACTACTACTGACAGACTCGCAACGACTACTGACAGACTGAGAACCGCTCGCAACACTCGCGCGGTCAAGCGCAAACTCTCTGGTCACAGATGCTACAATGCCTCGCCATCGCTGCTATGTTACATACGTGTTTCAGTGTGGATATTAGAAAATCCTCACAGACACCTATTTTTTCAATTCTTTACAAAATCAATAATCCACAGTTCCTAGATTACTATTGCAGATACATAAAGATATGCAGGAGGGTACTGATTGCTAAAAAAATACCATTCATTACAAAATAATATATAATGAGAAGATAAAAGGTAATTAGCTTGGATGACACAAAACTGAAAACGACAGACACAAATATTGTAATATACAAATCACAGATGGGGACAAAACAACAGAAAATTAACAGGAAGTGACAAATTTTGTAAATAGCTATTTTTCCGGTATTGTGTAGAGGTTGCGATAAAATCTTCCTAAGTCACATGTTGCATCTAGAGTGACTTACACAGCAAGCACACTGATGTTAAAATCAGGAAGACAGTATCGAAATTAATGATTAAGAAGTCAGCAATCATAGCTGACGTTCCAGTCTCTGTTCTGAAGACGTGTATAGACAGCATACAACCTCCATTAACAAATATAATAAATGAATCCTTTAGTTCAGGTATTTTTCCAGAACACCTAAGGCACGCACCAGTTGTAGCCTTATTAAACGAAGGTAATGCGGAGAGTGTTGAAAACTACGGGTTAGTTTCACTTTTATCTGCATCCTCAAAGGTAATTGAATCCATCATTACAGACAGACTAATGAGGTACGTGAATGAATATAACTTTTTTAACGAAGCACAGTTTGGATTCCGAACTGGGAGAAGTACAATATCGACCATTACGGAGTTCAAGAAAGTGGTACTTGCAGCTCTTTACTAGAAGAACGGTGTTACAGGCATATTATTATACCTGTCAAAAGTTTTTGAAACTGTTAGCATAAAATACTGATAAACAAGCTACAAGGACTTGATGTACGAGGTACAGGAAACAAGTGGTTCCAGTCGTACGTGCCAAACAACATGCAAATTGTAGAGATAGATCACATTCCTACTGACGATAATCTTTTGGCAAAACAACTGTCAGACAAGAAAAATACAAATATAGGTGTGCCAAAAGGTAGTGTATTGATTCAAATTCCGTTTTTAATGTGTGCCAATGACCTTAAGGACAGACTAGGACTTGGAGAAAAACTTCTCTTTGCTGATGACAGCAACATCACAGCCACTGACAAAACTTCAGAAATCCTATTACAGAAGCCAAATCATATCCCCAACGATGTTTACGATTCGGCAGTATGTAATAAATTACCACTGAAATAAAGAAAAAAAACAGTGTGCATTTCAGCATTAGAGTTGAAAGAACTTAGTCGTGTTAAGCACAGATGATAGATCTATTGATTATGTAACGAATACAAATATTTTAAGCATGAGTATTGATTGTCAGTTAACACGGAATAAACACACAAAGATTATGGCAGAAATAATGCCATCGGCAAGTTATGGTTTTAGGGTTCTATAATCAGCTCGTAACTACCAATGTCTTGTGGTGACATTGTATTCCCACATACACCCAGTTCTTAGTTAAAGAATATTTTTTCTGGGGAGCAAAGGCACAAAACAAGCACAAGATATCTAAAATCAAGAAAAGGGAGTTACAGAGTTATACTAGAAGCAGTAGTCGGGCTATTTAAGGCTATTTAAGGGACTGGGTATCGTTACAGCGCCAAGTGGGTGGATCAACCAGTCTGTTGCACAGCCGGCCGGGGTGGCCGAGCGGTTCTAGGCGCTTCAGTCTGGAACCGCGTGACCGCTACAGTCGCAGGTTCGAATCCTACCTCGGGCATGGATGTGTGTGATGTCCTTAGGTTAGTTAGGTTTTAGTAGTTCGACGTTCCAGGGGACTGATGGCCACAGATGTTAAGTCCCATTGTGCTCAGAGCCATTTCTGTTGCGCAAATCAATGACATCGTTGCTAAGTATTTCGTTCATACTTCTGTATATGATCACGGAACAAGAGAAAGCCTAGACTTACCTTTACCAACGGAAAAAAACAGAAAATTTAACGCATCGTTTCCTATCGGGGAGTAAAATTCTATAGTTAATTGCCCATTGTACAAAGAAGAAGGCCGTGAATATTTTATACCGTATTAATTTTTATTTTTAAATACATCCCTTGTTCCATCGCCCTCGAAATGTATTTTGTTGGTAGTGACATCTTACGTTAGTGCCTTACATGACAAGGTAACAATAAACAAACGAGACAATTCACCCAGAGCTTCTAGTTTATCATAAAGTGAGTCTACTCGAGTGAAAATTTCCAAATGTAAGAATAAATAAATTAAATGGAAACGGTGCCAGAGTGATACACACACTGAATATACCACTGTTGGTGTCATTCTGTGTAAATATCTGATTTCATACATCCCAGAAAAAAAGACCTATATTTTAATTATATCCTAATTCTTGCTTGCGATGGGATTCATTTCTTGAATGTTTCTCTGTCTGAACTTATTCTGCCATTTACGTATAACATTAGACCTCAAATATTCTGGCTGCGCATGTTTGTGTGACTATTTTCAGAGTAGAAGCGACAAGTGCGTTGGCTGATCCCAAAGACATTGAAAGATGGAACATTTAAAGTACAGCTACCCGTTTTTGGGGCCCTGAAAATGTGCTACATCGACTTACGTTTTATTGTAATTCGTGCATGGATACGTGGGGGCTCATGAGTCGAACGTATTGTGCTACAAGTCAGTAGGATCAGTAGGAAGAGAAACTGTTTTCTTTTTTATTCATTCTTTTAGCAGCACAGTTAATGTACAGAATACAGTTTGCAGTTGTATTTTCCGACCGTATGTTTTTTGGAAGGTATAGCACAGCTGGAGCATATGTGATCACGGTGCTGGTGTAGCTCAGGTAGACCTGACTCGGTGGCGAGTGGAACCTCAAGAATCTCTTGGATGACCGAGCAAGCATTTTCGGGGCGTTGAGCGGCTGCGCGGACCGAGCTATAAGGGTGGGAGCGGCGAGCAGGCGGCCGGCCGGAAACCGCGCCCGCAGCAGCCGTTAACATCGCGCAGCGACGGCGGCACAACGCAGTCGCGCTCAGAGAGCGTCCGTCGAAGCAACAGTTCGCAAACACGGCAGCACACGTCAGCGCACCGTCGCAGACTGCAGTCTACAGCAGTGCTGCAGTACAACAAAAGATAAGTGTTGCAGCAGGCGCATTAATATTTGTAAGTTTCACCTTTCTTGCCAGCACAGCTACGGATCACGAGATTAAGGGATCACAGATCGATTGCTGATCGACAGGTAGTGAGAGTGAGCCTGTGAGTCCAAATAGGCAATTATGAAGCAGAAAATTTGCGTATGGCAACTGCGAGTGAGCCTGTGAGCCCACACAGAGATATAGAAGTAGGCAAAGTTGCAGTGAGTGATCTAATAAGAATGATGAAGGATTAATGAACAAATTGATATTTATCAAGTCAAGATGTATTTCACACAGACGAATGAGTGTCATATACTAAGAGAACACTATTTTTCTTTTATAATATTCTATAGTATATTATAATGTTGGCAATGGCCTTGCCGCAGTGGATACACCAGTTCCCGTGAAATCACCGAAGTTAAGCGCTGTCGGGCGTGGTCGGCACTTGGAAGGGTAACCATCCAGGCGACCATGCGCTGTTGCCATTTTTCGGGGTTCACTCAGCCTCGTGATGCCAATTGAGGAGCTACCCGACCGAATAGTAGTGGCTTCCGTCAAGAATACCATCATAATGACTGGGAGAGTGGTGTGCTGACCCCACGCCACTCCTATCCGCATCCTCCTCTGAGGATGACACGGCGGTCGGATGGTCCCGGTAGGCCACTCGTGGCCTGACGACGGAGTGCTTTTTTTTATATTACAGTTTTGTTGTCTCATTAAAATAAGCTTCGAGAGAAGAGAGAGAGAGAGATATGTCGGCCGGAATGGCCGAGTGGTTCTAGGCGCTTCAGTCCGGAACCGCGTGGCTGCTATGGTCGCAGGTTCGAATCCTGCCTCGGGCATGGATGTGTGTGATATCCTTAGGTTAGTTAGGCTTAAGTAGTTCTAAGTTCTAGAGGACGGATGACCTCAGATCTTAAGTCCCATAGTGCTCACAGCCATTAGCCTAGAGAGATGGTTCAAATGGCTCTGAGCACTGTGGGACTTAACATCTACGGTCATCAGTCCCCTAGAACTTAGAACTACTTAAACCTAACTAACCTAAGGACATCACACAACACACAGTCATCACGAGGCAGAGAAAATCCCTGACCCCGCCGGGAATCGAACCCTGGAACCCGGGCGTGGGAAGCGTGAACGCTACCGCACGACTACGAGCTGTGGACGCCTAGAGAGAGAGAGAGAGAGAGAGAGAGAGAGAGAGGATAATAAGACGGATATGGAAATTTATGTGTACATGAGAAATAAAATTTAGAGATGAGACTACACAGTAATTATCGAATTGAAGCCATGCACAATGGATAATTTTGTAGGGGAGTACAGAATTTGGCGTATGAAATACAGCTGTGTGTGTGTGTGTGTTTTTTTTTTGACATAATTTAGATGTAGAAATACTACAATTCCCACTCGTTAGTTATGCATAATTATAATTATTTAAATTAATTATTAATTAAATTATTATTATTATTATTTAAATCATGAATGACGCAGTTGCAGGCTTTCCAAAAATATCGATCATGAACGAAACTGACTGTTAACTCTCTGCTGACATTCACTAGAGAGGAGAATGGGTCAGTGGGGGAGGGGGGGGGGAGGGTGAGGGGACGTGAACGGGAGGAGGCAAGGGTTGTGGCTTGACATGTGATGATGATGATCGATGACGATAACATCGTTATTGAAAGGGCTGATGATCTCACTGCTAAGAGAAAATAGTTCACTGTTAACGTGGGCAGGTCTTGTGGCGTCGTGAGTAGCAACGACCGTGATGTGAAAGTGCTCACTTTCATGAACTTAAGATGACGTTAGACGGTTAAAATGTCTTGGACAGTACCCTGATGTACTACTTGTACGAACACGTTACCAGTGACATTGTTCTGACTTGAACGTTCATTTTGCAGCGGTACAGTCGTCACGGATCTGTTACGGAGCAGCCCGCTCTTCGTCCCTCGTCCCTCTCCCCTCGCCCATACACTTGACGTTCTTCGCCATAATAGAGTTAGCACAACTTCACTTTTAGACGGAAGTGGATCCGGATGCAGCGAAACGACTGTAACGTTCATAAATAAGCGCTAAATTCGAACATTGGAATTTACCATAACGCTGTTAGTGGAATCTGAGAGGGCTGACGCTCATTTCGCTTTATAATATGTCGCTGCTCATGTCAGAGATGACGCTCATACACTCTATAGTTGTACAAGGCAAGTATTCCAGCTGAAACGACTAAAACCAAATGAAAATGATTTTGAAATACGGAGATACGTCTCTTCTGCTGCACATTTTCCTGAGAATCAGTTTATACAAACCATGCTTCACGTTTAACAAATCTTAAGACTAGAGACGCACAACTCGCTGAAAAGAGAACAGCATCTCACAGACAGTTATGACTAACAGTTCAAATGAGTCACAAAACAGGTATTAATTGGGAAAATGTTAAGCATTTGCTTGAAACAACATTCGTTAACACGTGTATTACTTAGTTGTCATATTTCGAGAAGCAGAAATTGCTTTTTGTTGATGGTGTTAGGACAGCAACCAGCCACAAATTTACTTTCAGTTCCTTTATTCACAGGCTACCGTTACCGGTTTCGAATCGTTGTGATTCATCCTCAGACGGTTTACACGCTTTCTTTATGACATGTGGTGTGTTTTTTACAGATTAATTGTCCTAAAATATAAATAATACGTAATTATAAACACGCCACACACAGATGGTTGCATTACAGATTTTCGTTGCATGTGACTTACGTGAAACGTCGGTTTGGAGTGTTTGTTTCCATAACATTCGTCCAACAGATGTAAATGCATTCCCACTGCATTCTTAAAATGGAAACAAACACTCCGAACCGACGTTTCACATAAGTCACATGCAACGAAAATCTATAACGCAACCATCTGTGTGTGGCGTGTTTATAATTATGTATTACTTATATTTTAGGACAATTAATCTGTAAAAAACACACCACATGTCATAAAGAAAGCGTGTAAACCGTCTGAGGATGAATCACAACGATTCGAGACCGGTAACGGTACCCTTTGAATAAAGGAACTGAAAGTAAATTTGTGGCTGGTTGCTGTCCTAACACCATCACCATTTGTCTTCAAACAACACCCACGGTCTCCATCATGTCATCATATGACAAAATTGCAGAAATTGCTTTGTTGTAGCCCGTTCTATTGCAAGTGTGACAGCTAGTGGGAAAGATCTCGATAATCTGTACTGAAACGATACTGCACTTCGCAGTGTGAACATTCCGGAAATGATGTAGCATGACCACAAATTGCTCTGCCCAGGTGTGCATACTGTTCCATACCATTCTGTTCTAATCACTTAATTCAAACTCCAGATTTGCATTTCACTGATGAATAAGGGTATGAAATAGTACAACTACAGTAGTAACCTATATTTTGCTAAATATGACTCTATAAGTATTATATATTGTTTTGAGCAAATGCTTACCTTTTTGCAAAGCCCCTCCCTTAAGCCACTTGCGATAGTCATGATCACAATTGTCTGTTACAGTTCTTCTTTTCAGCATCTTGTGAATTTATAATCAATAGATTCGTTAATGTTCAACCATCGACGGTACACGAATGCAGAAATTTCCGGGTATACGACCTTGTGAGCTGTACAACACTCACATCTACGTATTTTAAAATAATTTTTATTCGAGAAGGAACTTGCCTTGTTAGTATACGAGAGTGCGCTAAAAGGTAATACCTCAGAATTTTCTATGTGAAAACTCTTAAGGGGCTCCGGAAAGGCTCAAAATCATGAAAAGTTCAATTTTTACCTTTGAATAGATATATAATTTATTCATTTCCGAAGACTACAACTATTTTTAAATTTTTTTTGAAATGTGTTCTACATGGGCGTGACCCACTGTGGCGCTGTTAAACTGCTGTCAAATGGTGTTATTATTAACGTCCGTGTTCATCAGGTACATTTTAGTGATGTGAGATAAAGTATGTGTTGTGGCTAACCTGTGATGGTTCAATATATATCGCTGGTGTGATTGTCGATTGTTTCATGTTTATTTACTCTGTCGTTATCTCGAAAATATTCGTAATTAATTCTGTTTCTTGAGTCTCTGTTTTGTTGAAGTATAATAATGAGTAAAAGTAAAGTTATTAGAAATCCTCTAAAGGCTTTTAAGAAAAGGAGAGATGTTGGAAAGCCAAAGGTATGTGTTATTACTGTAAACAATAAAGACGATAACCAAGTGAGTGAACCTAACCTCTCAAGTACACCTGCCCATAGCAGTCAAAGTGGGAAAGAAAATACTTCACAGAAGAAGCTTGGTTCAATGAGTGAAAACTATGAATGTTTTATGGGCGAATCGGATGTGAATGAAATATTTGATATGTCGGTTCTCAAAGGAATTTTTTCAAACTGTGTAAGATGTATTCATTGTAGTGAAGTTGGTCTGGAACTCTCCATAATAAAGCACGTAGGACTTGCTAGTGAAATACAACTGAAATGTGATAAGTGTTCATACATGACCACCTTTTGGAACAGTGTTGCAGTAACTGCAACTGAAGAAAATGGTAGCAAAATCTACGAACACAACAACGAGCGATGCTTGCTTTAGACAAGGAACGCCTTCGGGCTGCAGACAGGGCTGTAAAGAGTCTAGAAATACAAGCAAGAGTAAACAGGAGGAGGAACAAGAGGAAGCTGGAGGAGGAGTTTGCAGAGGATGAAGATAATCCATCCTATGGACCTGGAATGCACTAAAAAGTTAATCCAATCTTTGTCGCTCGATTCCCAAAACTTTTATTTTCTCATACTAATTACATGTTTTCTAAGGATCTTCCAAACATATTTGTTTCAAACTTTCAGTAAATGTTACACAGTACCTTCTGCATAATTTAACACAGCCTTTTTCCAAACAAACTGTATATTTTTGAATATATAAATAAAAAATTGCAAAAAAAATGTTGTGAATTTTCATTACAATTGAAAAAAAATCATCTTTAATAACTGAACTAAAATTTTGTAAAATCCCTGTGTTAAGTTGTAGCCCATATTCCAATAAATAATCTGTAAAAAGTTCAACTTCCTGCCTCAAATACTTTGTGAGGAAAGATGTAATTTATAAGCGTTATTTTAACATTGCAAGTATAAGGCGTTCCGGAGCCCCTTAACGGTTTTTAAATAAAACAGACGTTATCAACATTCTACATCTTCATTCTTCATGTATACATATTTACAGCTATCTGCAGCTGTAGGGCTTCGAATTGTAGCGTGTGACATAGAAGTGTGTAACGCAACTATGATGGTGCGTGAGAAACAGTGTGCTGTATCGAGTTTCGAATACGAACAGTTGGTCCACACATGGAGCAACCTCTCCTTTGGTTGATAGTCTGATTTCCACAGCTTCCTTAATAACACTGTCCCAATAGCTGGGAGATTCTGGCTTGCATGTCCAGCTATTGGGATAGTGTTGTTAAGGAAGCTGTTGAAATCATACAATCAAGCAACCTTATTAACAGAGATGGTGGATTTTGTTTAAATGCTGCTTGGAATCCGGCTCTGTCTCTCATCAAAAAACAGAGGGTCAGAAGTAGTGCTACCTCACCTGTTGATTAATACTAACTATCGATATTTCTGATATTGGTTATCTTTGGTTGTGTTGACACTTGTTCTGTGTGTGGTGTCTTCCTTGTTTCTCCTCTGTGAACCGAGGTATTAAATTTGCTTGCACATTTTTTCTTCCTTGCATTTGTGCCTTGAGAAATGCAGGGTGTGCTCCTATCGAAATATCGGCGGTGTTCGACGAAGGCACCCAGCAGCAAACCCGCAAGTTATTTGAACATTCGATTCGCCGGGAAAAGTTAAGGTCTCACAATATTAAACATAGTTATAACACTATGTTATGCGACAGATTGACTGGGTGATTATTCATATTTATTGGCTAAGTCGCGCTGGCAGTGCCGGCCCATTTCCCGTGCGATTTCTGCCCAGAGCTTTTCATTTGTTTAAGGGTGACACGATGAAAAATTTAAGGATGGAGTTCTTTATACCAATGATTTCTCCATTGAATCTTTCGTCAGTGCTTGGCAGATTATAGCTAAAAAAAGTTTTGTTGATTTTGGCTAACAGTTGCATTCATTATCAAACAGTTTATCTTCTTCTTATTCCATTATCAGCAGAAAAAACGGCTGCAGCATCTGTAGATGAAATAAGCGTGGGATAAGGAGAGATTAAAACAAGTTATTTTTCCACGTACATACTGAGTTTACGAAGTAGAAACTGTTAATTTTCACATATACGCATACACGAAGCTACTGGTTGTAGTTCATGCAGCAAATGAGAAAAATGAAAAAGTGTTTGCGCATTTAAAACTTGGCTGAGATGCTGCGTCGTATGTTAATTAATTTTTACTATTTTAATAGTTATTTCTGAATCTGTCCTCCGCATATTTTATTTGAGGGTACTAAACTACTGTCTCAGGCACTGAAACAAATTCGTAGGCTGATGAAGACGTTAAGTGTCCCTTATTGAAAAGAAATGTCTTGTGTCGGGACAAGAGCGATTTACCTCTGGAATACGATGGTCGTCCTCAGATATTGGTCGCGGGCAGTTTTGCAGGGAAGCGGGCTAAACGAGGTGCTCTCCTGGGAGGAGACACATATCAAGTGGGACCTCCTCATTCCCCAGGCACTGCCATTGTTACGAAGCACGGTCTGATACACACAGCTGTACTGGAAGGATATTTCTGAAAGGCACTCATTACCTGGGATCATTTTCCTCTAGTGAACCACGTTGAGTAACACTTGGTCCTCGATGTGCTGTCTTTATTTCTCCGAGACAAATGTTGTGCAGCTTTCCGAAGTCCGCATGCTCTGGGGTACTGTCTTGCTGCGTCCCTGTAGAACAACAGCATCACAAAACACACGAGTCTTTGCGTAATCCTCTTACCGGCTTTCGTCGGCTGCAGTGTAAACGCTACTTCCCGAGCTCGGATAAATGGACTACATGGAAACACGGGTCTCTACCTGCGTTCCGCAGACAGACACTGTGTATCCTTGGAAGAATGCAAAACCTTATTCCTTACTGACATTTAGCAGTTTTCATCAGTATTTGCTGGAGCTGACAGTTATCGTTAGTAGCAATAATGTAGTATTTGTCTTTATGATTTGGAAGAGGTGCAAAGATGAAAATTGTAACTACTGTGCTGCACCAGAGAGGCTATGGTTATTCATGAGTAGGGAGGCACGAAATATAGTGACTGAAGTTGCTTCTTGTTCCACATCTTGTGATTTCTAAGATATGTAATTTTCATTTAATGAGCAAAGCGATGCACTGTCGACGTGGTTAGGCAAACTCTTGGTGAAAAAAAAAAAAAAAAAAAAAAATGGTTCAAATGGCTCTGAGCACTATGGGACTTAACTTCTGAGGTCATCAGTCCCCTAGAACTTAGAACTACGTAAACCTAACTAACCTAAGGACATCACACACATCCATGCCCGAGGCAGGATTCGAACCTACGACCGTAGCGGTCGCGCGGTTCCAGACAAACTCTTGGTGACCTGGTAGGCTTGTTGCTCGCAGACTCCGTGACGTCTCATTGGCGACACAAACTACGTGGCATATTCCCCTGCTCATTCGTTAGGAAACGTTTGTAGGCTGAACTGGGTCACGTCTCGGCAGTGCTCCACTTATGATGATGATCATAATAGGGGATGCCAGCTTTGATACGAGATCCAAGTTTAAAATGGTTCCAATACCAACAATTAATACTCTGTAGCAATGCAATTCTTTTTAGAAGGACCTCTAGACTGCAAAACGTACAACGCTGAAAGTTAATACACTGACCACCACTGGTTCCTTGCAGCTTCCGCTTATAGACTGTCTGAAGCACCCGGATGGAGACGAGGAAACGAAATGAAACTTTGTGGTTGACGGGATATGGGATGTTATATCAGTGATTATAACGTCGAGTGAAATTTAGAAACAACTTGGCAGTATAAGCCTACTTATCAGGATGTCATTGTACCCCATCTGGCCTGGATGTATGTACTGATTGCGTTCTGTCGTTGTATCCTACCCCGAAGCAAGTTGGCCCGCAACTGGTCCTCGGTACACAGAGTACTGGGTCTGGGAAGGAGTTACGTCCGTGCGGACAGATCTGGGGAATATCTCAGCACCACCACTCAGCTCATAGAGACACGTGCCATGTGTGAATAAGTATTGCTTTGCTGAAAAATGGTACCACGGTATTGCGTCGTCAGTGGTAAGACATGAGGACGCAGGATGTCCGTGATGTCAGAGTTCCCTCAACCACTGCCTCCCCAAAACATTCGAACTATATCACGTCTTTCCAGGTCGCGTCTATCTCGCCAACGATGGTAGTGCAAAACCGTGATTCATCGCTGAGCACAGTGCGAATCCATTCATAAGTAGTCCATGCTTCAGCGTCACGTCATCACTGTAAAGGCAGCCGTTTGTTAACGGCAGGCATTGCATACGACAGCCTGCTACTAGTCTCAGACCAATGATGCGGAATGACACAGAATGTTGCAGTATTTCTTCTCGTATGCCAGGCGCAGATGGGCTACGCCCTGTTTGGTAAAAAATGCAGTGATCCTCCCTTGCAGTGGTCAGACGTGGCCGACTGGAGCCTCGACAACGGGTATGCCTGCCCACACGTAACACTGGGCCAGTGTCACAATCGAATGTCCCGGAAATCTGTGTACTACACGATTCGACCAGTGGCCAATTGCAGACCCACAATAAGGCACCTTTCAAGCTCTTTCAGGTGCTGATAACGACATCCCTCGTCTTCCGTAGTGATCATTCAAGATATGGCGCCTTTTACATCCCCTACCAGGACTGGTAATAACACTAAATACGAACAATACTCATGCACTGTTTGGCTATTCTGTCACAGAGAATTGCAACTTATGTATCAGCTGATGTGACACTGATACCCGAGCATGTCTTCCGGGTGCTTCACGTTTTGTCTGGAAATATACAGTGAAGAGAAGAAGAAACTGGTACACGTGCCTAGTATCGTGTAGGACCCCCGCGAACACGCAGAAGTGTCGCAACACGACGTGGCATTGACTCGACTAAAGTCTGAAGCAGTGCAGGAGCGAAGTGGCACTATGAATCCTGCAGAGCTGTCCATAAATCCGTAAGAGTGCGAGGGGGTTGAGATATCATCTGAACAGCACGTTGCAAGAAATCCCAGATATGCTTAATAATGTTCATATTTGGGTAGTCTGGTGGCCAGCGAAAGTGTTTAAACTCAGAAGAGTGTTCTTGGAGCCACTCTGTAGCAATTCTGGACATGTGGGGTGTCGCACTGTCCTGCTGGAATTGCCCAAATCCGTCAGAATGCGCAATGGACATGAATTGATGCATGTGATTAGACAGGATGCTTACGTACGTGACACGTGTTAGAGTCGTATCTAAATGCATCAGAGGCCCTCCCGCCGAAGGTTCGATCCTCCCTCGGGCATGGGTGTGTGTGTTGTCCTTAGCATTAAGTTAGTTTACGTTAGTTTAAGTAGTGTGTAAATCTAGGGACCGACGACCTCAGCAATTTTGTCCCTTAGGAACTCACACACATATCTACTTTTTTTTTGTGTCAGGGGTTATATATAATTTTTCCCGAGGACATGCAGCTTTACTGTATGATTAAATGATGATGGCGTCCTCTTGGGTAAAATATTCCGGAGGTAAAATAGTCCCCCATTCGGATCTCCGGGCGGGGACTACTCAAGAGGACGTCGTTATCAGGAGAAAGAAAACTGGCGTTCTACGGATCGGAGCGTGGAATGTCAGATCCCTTAATCGGGCAGGTAGGTTAGAAAATTTAAAAAGGGAAATGGATAGGTTAAAGTTAGATATAGTGGGAATTAGCGAAGTTCGGTGGCAGGAGGAACAAGACTTTTGGTCAGGTGATTACAGGGTTATAAATACAAAATCAAATAGAGGTAATGCAGGAGTAGGTTTAATAATGAATAAAAAAATAGGAGTGTGGGTTAGCTACTACAAACAGCATAGTGAACGCATTATTGTGGCCAAGATAGACACAAAGCCCATGCCTACTACAGTAGTACAAGTTTATATGCCATCTAGCTCTGCAGATGATGAAGAAATTGATGAAATGTATGACGAGATAAAAGAAATTATTCAGGTAGTGAAGGGAGACGAAAATTTAATAGTCATGGGTGACTGGAATTCGTCAGTAGGAAAAGGGAGAGAAGGAAACATAGTAGGTGAATATGGATTGGGGGGGAAGAAATGAAAGAGGAAGCCCCCTTGTAGAATTTTGCACAGAGCATAAGTTAATCATAGCTAACACTTGGTTCAAGAATCATAAAAGAAGGTTGTATACCTGGAAGAAACCTGGAGATACTAAAAGGTATCAGATAGATTATATAATGGTAAGACAGAGATTTAGGAACCAGGTTTTAAATTGTAAGACATTTCCAGGGGCAGATATGGATTCTGACCACAATCTCTTGGTTATGAACTGCAGATTGAAACTGAAGAAACTGCAAAAAGGTGGGAATTTAAGGAGATGGGACCTGGATAAACTGAAAGAACGAGAGGTTGTAGAGAGTTTCAGGGAGAGCATAAGGGAACAATTGACAGGAATGGGGAAAAGAAATACAGTAGAAGAAGAATGGGTAGCTCTGAGGGATGTAGTAGTGACAGCAGCAGACGATCAAGTAGGTAAAAAGACGAGGGCTAATAGAAATCCTTGGGTAACAGAAGAAATATTGAATTTAATTGATGAAAGGAGAAAATATAAAAATGCAGTAAATGAAGCAGGCAAAAAGGAATACAAACGTCTCAAAAATGAGATCGACAGGAAGTGCAAAATAGCTAAGCAGGGATGGCTAGAGGACAAATGTAAGGACGTAGAAGCTTGTCTCACCAGGGTAAGATAGATACTGCCTACAGGAAAATTAAAGAGACCTTTGAAGAGAAGAGAACCACTTGTATGAATATCAAGAGCTCAGATGGCAACTCAGTTCTAAGCAAAGAAGGGAAGGCAGAAAGGTGGAAGGAGTATAAAGAGGGTTTATACAAGGGCGATGTACTTGAGGACAATATTATGGAAATGGAAGAGGATGTAGATGAAGATGAAATGGGAGATACGATACTACGTGAAGAGTTTGACAGAGCACTGAAAGACCTGAGTCGAAACAAGGCCCCGGGAGTAGACAACATTCCATTGGAACTACTGACAGCCTTGGGAGAGCCAGTCCTGACAAAACTCTACCATCTGGTGAGCAAGATGTATGAGACAGGTGAAATACCCTCAGACTTCAAGAAGAATATAATAATTCCAATCCCAAAGAAAGCAGGTGTTGACAGATGTGAAAATTACCGAACTATCAGTTTAATAAGTCACAGCTGCAAAATACTAACGCGAATTCTTTACAGACGAATGGAAAAACTGGTAGAAGCGGGCCTCGGGGAAGATCAGTTTGGATTCCGTAAAAATGTTGGAACACGTGAGGCAATGCTAACCTTACGACTTATCTTAGAAGAAAGATTAAGAAAAGGCAAACCTACGTTTCTAGCATTTGTAGACTTAGAGAAAGCTTTTGACAATGTTGACTGGAATACTCTCTTTCATATTCTAAAGGTGGCGGGGGTAAAGTACAGGGAGCGAAAGGCTATTTACAATTTGTACAGAAACCAGATGGCAGTTATAAGAGTCGAGGGGCATGAAAGGGAGGCAGCGGTTGGGAAGGGAGTGAGACAGGGTTGTAGCCTGTCCCCGATGTTATTCAATCTGTATATTGAGCGAACAGTAAAGGAAACAAAAGAAAAATTCGGAGTAGGTATTAAAATTCATGGAGAAGAAGTAAAAACTTTGAGGTTCGCCGATGACATTTTAATTCTGTCAGAGACAGCAAAGGACTTGGAAGAGCAGTTGAACGGAATGGACAGTGTCTTGAAAGGAGACTATAAGATGAGCATCAACGAAAGCAAAACGAGGATAATGAAATGTAGTCAAATTAAATCGGGTGATGCTGAGGGAATTAGATTAGGAAATGAGACACTTAAAGTAGTAAAGGAGTTTTGCTATTTAGGGAGTAAAATAACTGATGATGGTCGAAGTAGAGAGGATATAAAATGTAGACTGGCAATGGCAAGGAAATCGTTTCTGAAGAAGAGAAATTTGTTAACATCGAGTATAGATTTAAGTATCAGGAAGTCGTTTCTGAAAGTATTTGTATGGAGTGTAGCCATGTATGGAAGTGAAACATGGACGATAACTAGTATGGACAAGAAGAGAATAGAAGCTTTCGAAATGTGGTGCTACAGAAGAATGATGAAGATTAGGTGGTTAGATCACGTAACTAATGAGGAGGTATTGAATAGGATTGGGGAGAAGAGAAGTTTGTGGCACAACTTGACTAGAAGAAGGGATCGGTTGGTAGGACATGTTTTGAGGCATCAAGGAATCACAAATTTAGCATTGGAGGGCAGCGTGGAGGGTAAAAATCGTAGAGGGAGACCAAGAGATGAATACACTAAGCAGATTCAGAAGGATGTAGGTTGCAGTAGGTACTGGGAGATGAAGAAGCTTGCACAGGATAGGGTAGCATGGAGAGCTGCATCAAACCAGTCTCAGGACTGAAGACCACAACAACAACAACAAGGGGTTATATATCACTCCAACTACACACGCTCCACACCATTACGGAGCCTACACCAGCTTGAACAGTACCCTGCTGATATGCAGCGACCATGGATTCATGAGGTTGTGTCCACACCTGTACACGTCAATCCGCTCGATACAATTTAAAACGAGACTTGTCCGATCAGGCAGTATGTTTCCAGTCATCAACAGTCCAATGTGGACGGGCCCGGGTGAGGCGTAACGATTTGTGTTCCTGATATTCACGGTACACTCGTGAAATGATCGTACGGGAAAATCTCTTTCGTCGCTACCTCGGAGATGCTGTGTCCCATCGCTCGTGTGCCGACCGCAGCGCCGTATTCTGCCTGTTTACATATCTCTGTATTTGGATACGCATGTCTATACCAGTTTCTTTGGCGCTTCAGTGTATACTGAAATGAGGCTGTTTTTGAGTGTTACCCTCCTGCTTTCGTGGTCAGAAACACATTCTGAGACACCTGAGTATTCTCTTACTATAGGCATTTTTTGTTGAGCTGAAGCAGAATGCTATCTTCAACTCTTTTTTTTTTTTTAATGGAAGCTATTGCTTCCAAGCGGTACTCCAGTTCCGTTGGGAGTGTATTTTTGTATTTGATTGCCGTGCTGTAAACTCGTACAGTCCCGACTTGGCCCCATCCGATTTTCATCTGTTTCCAGAACTTAAACAACAGCTCCTCAGAAACATACAAAATCATGTGTAAAACTTGCTCAAGCCATTTTATAGGACAGACTGGCAGGAAAATTCGTATTAGATGCACTGGACACATCAACTGTTACACATACATTCAATTCACAAAATAAGCCACAGCATACCCACTGGAACACATGTAAGAGCTTAGACGACAATATTAAGACATTCCATCACTTGCAGAAGTCACATAAAATAGATTTAATTGAGGAGCTGGAAATTTTAGTACTTCAGGATAAGCAAGGAGAATAAAATACTCGGTGATAAACTAGAAAGTGAATTAATTAATTTCTTCAGAGTTTTCCCCAATGTATAATAACTGTAATAAATTCCATAAATATATTCATACTTCATAGGCTCTACTGAGTATTAGCGACAAAATAATATGTAAAGAATAATGATAATTTAAAAGTGAATATTAGTCAGTAATGATAAGATAAAATTTATAAATGAAATAATGTAATCCACAGAAAATGTAATACCTATTGCTGTACATATACTAATTCTTCGCCGGCCGGAGTAGCTGAGCGGTTCTAGGCGCTACAGTCTGGAGCCGCGCGTCGCGGGTTCGAATCCTGCCTCGGGCATGGATGTGTGTGATGTCCTTAGGTTAGCTAGGTTTAAGTAGTTCTAAGTTCTAGGGGACTGATGACCTCAGAAGTTAAGTTCCATAGTGCTCAGAGCCATTTGAACCATTTTTTTACTAATTCTTCGTAAAGTCACACTCTCGAAATATGTTTGTAACATATTTTGATTTCGCAAACAAACAGTGTCAGTTACGGTTTGCGGGTGTGTGATTTTCTGCGTAATGAAAAAGTCACATTATCTGTAAGTATACAGACAAAAATATTATTTCTAACGTTAGCGTGTAAAGAAACATCCCAAAGTTTAATCCCGTATGCCGCCAGTTCCGGCGTGATTGTCTCAGCGATCGCACCTGCAGATGGCGGCCAGATGGATCGCCGAAATACCCTGTATTGAAGACGATTATATATGGTAGCATACCCATCAAGAACATAATCATCCCAAGGTTACTTTTGTCCGGTTTTCGGAATGCAGTACAATCTCAAAAAGATGACTGGAGTGCAAGGGAGGCAGAAAAACATGCAAACGTAACACAAAATACTCACGTAAATATCTGCACTTGACAATCATGAATGACACAGCTGCACGCTTTCAGAACCATCGAATGTGATACATGAAACCAAGTCAAGGGCAACAGGGCCCATGGCAATTTATTGTACATTCTGAGTGTCAAACTATGAATTCTAAATTTAATTATAACTGGAGACAATAGCTTTGCCAGAAAATAAAACTGTATTTTTTAAGGTTGGAATTTCTTAATGTTCCTAATCAACTAGAATTTTCTCAAGTTTGAGCAACAACAATAACGATTAACTTTTTAAGTGGTCATTTAAAAGAATTATGAAAATCATTGCATGTGGCAAATCATAGTGTGTTTTCCATCCGCCTCGGGTGCAGATGATGTAAGTTGTGTTGCCTATGTTAAGGTACATGGAATATTTTCCGGGCCAGTTTTATTTTGGTCACCCTGTACAACTATATTAAGTGTTTTACTGCGAGTTCCGTTATTTTCTTTGTCGACGTCTTCGCTGTCGTATTCCAGTCTTGCCATGATATTTTACTGTTGATTTCACGTGATAAACCTTTAAATGAAGTAATACTGAAAGTGAATGTTAAATATTTGTAAAAATTTATCTATCAGAATTCTTAACAGTAACGATTACAGTAAGGTTACGCTACGCCATTATTATCTTGTCGTGTATTACTGTGATTCGACTCTGTTTTTTAATATGATCCATATTTTGCTGCTTAAAACATGACTGTATTCAGAACATTGGAGGTATGAATTAAACAATGCCTTCAGTCACAACTTTTTCGTGTTTTATTAACTACGCGATGCATTTCGGGCCTGTGGGTCCATCCTCAGATGTAATTTGTCTCAATACATGTTTTATTTCTTCTCCTGAATGATGTGAAATGCATATTAGTGTCACGAAAAGGTTTAATGTTAGGTTATGAATTTCGTAAGTCGAACGCGGAAAATATGTGCAAAATAGTCGAAAATGAACTGCGTAAACTTACCACATAATCCAAGGAAAGCATTTTTAACGCTTTAGTACCGGCAACCATTCTTTTCTCCGTCGTTTTAGTACATGTCACTTCATTCAAGACGTATATTTGCACACACATATTTATAAACACTTCACAGATGTTTTTGTACATGGTGTTGTCAAAGATGAATTTATTCGTAGTGCTAAAGATATAACTATTAAACAATTGACATATGCAAAAAATAGCTTTGGAATAGGTCTTTAAAATTACTGAAATAACTATGGCTTGCGAAATCTGTTTCTTCAATTAACATAGACTCTGATTTTTGATTTTGTGGAGGTATATCTCCAGTTGTTCTAACAGACCTAGGGTCTTACCATTGGGTTCGTTATGTAGTATTACCAAATTGTTTTCTAGACTGTTGATGACATGTTTCGTTTCCAACATATGTAATGTAGTGACTGATTTTTCGAAATTTCTTGAGCCTGAAAGCATTTACACGTTCTTGAAAACGGGTCTTGAAGTTTCTGCCTGTTTTCCCTACATAGTAGACAGGACAACTGGGGCATGATACTTTGTACATTCCGCTGTTGTCGTATGTTTGTGTATTTGATTTTACATTATGGATGAGTAGGTTTCCTAACTTATTATTGGCTGAGAATGCAACTGTTACATTTGATTTTCTGAAAAGGTTGGCGAATTTTGGTGATATGGGGCCCAGGTATGGGATACTGGCGAATATTGTCTCTTCTTTCACAGTGTGTCCATTCGTTGTCTTGCTTTTGTACATTTGTCTACTTATATTGTCAATAGTTTTGGCTGTGTAGCCATTGCTTGTGGCAATGCTCTTTATTGTATCTGTCTCATTCTTGACAGTGTTTTCTTCTAAATCAAGGGAGTGTACTCTGTGTAGCATGGACCTAAATGCAGCGTGTTTCTGTGTGGTGGGATGGCATGATGAGTTGTCCAGTGTTATGTCTGTGTATGTGCGTTTTCTGTGTATGTTGAACTTGTGTTTTTGTTTGTGGTAGGTGATTTTAAGATCCAGGAAATTTATGCTTTTGTTGTCCTCATGTTCTATTGTGAATTTCATGTTATTATGGAAAGAATTGAAAACTGCTAGTAGCTCTTGGAACTCATGTTTTGTTCCATCAAATAGCAGCAAGGTGTCATCAACATATCTCCAGTAATATACTGTTTTACTTTTGAGTCAATTGTCTTCATTAAAGAACTTAATTTCCCGATGATTGAGAAATATGTCTGCTAGAAAAATTGAGATGCTACTACCCATTGCAAGACCCTCTTTCCGTTGGTAAACTTCCCATTGAATGTAAAGTAATTGTGAGACAATATTATCTGTAACATGTCCTTGACGTCTGATATTTCTGCAATTGACCATTTTTTATGTTTTATTAAGTTTTCAAAGATTATGTCTATTGTTTATTCAGTTGGTGCATTTGTAAATAGGTTAGTTACATCAAACGAGGCAAACCTGGCACCTGCTGGAATATTTATGTCCTTAATTTTGGTTGCTACTTCATTTGTGTTCTTAACTGAGTATGATTTATCAAATGTATAGTACTGTTACAGAATTTCATTCAGAAATTGGAAGACTTTGGAGGCAGGTGTGTTTTTAGAATTAACAATGGGTCTTAATGGAACATGTGGTTTATGGATCTTAGGTTGAGCTCTTAGTCTTGGGGCTGTGGGGTTCATTAAAATGCATGTTTTTGCTTGATTTTCTGTGAAGAGGAAATTGCATTTGTTGACCATTTTTCTGATTTTGTTATGGAATTTTATCATTGGATCTTGTTTGAGCTCTGTTATTTTGTTTTCGGAAAAGAAAGTCAGTGTTTTAGTGACGTATTTATCTTTTTTCATAATTACTACATAATTGCTTTTGTCAACTTTCAGAATCATGTCATTGTTATTATTGAGTTTCATGTTTATGCTCTTTACTAGCTTTCTCTCTTGATAAACTGCCTTGGAGGTTTCATTATGGTTACTTATGCTTTTATGAATAATTTTATTTACGCAGTGTTCTAAGACAGTCTGTTCAGTGTTATTTAGGTCAGCTAAATCAGCTGCCTTTTTAGTGTATATGATGAGATTTTTGAGGTTATTGTTAATTAATCTGGGTATTTGTTGTTCCCTTTCACTGAAGGTGATGTCAGTTTGGTTAATGTCTCTTTCATAAAACTGTGTCTTGTTGGATGGTTGGTTGTTCTGTTGCTGATGCAGTTTTAGTTGCATGGCTTCAAATTTCTTTCGGCTCCTGTGTGTGATTTCAGTTTGCATTTTGTTTACAATACTTTCAACATACTCTTCAGCAGATTTTAGTTCTAATGCGTGTAGTGTATTAGCTAATTTTAAATATGTGTTATAACAGCACATAACAATATCTTCCTTCTCCTTATACTGAGATTTAACTTCAGACTTCATCCACACTATCTCACATTTCCTTTTCGCAATCTGGGCTGCAGCAGACTTCTTTTCGATCTTCGCTTTGACATAATTAGGACGAAAATCACATGCTAGACATTCTTTGGTGAACTTGATACTAGCACTGGTAGTCATGTCTGATTTTGTAATTCCTGTATGAGTATACTACTTTAAATACCTGGTTGGGCAAATTTAATTTAATTTTATCCATATTTTGCAGCGCAAAACGTGACTGCATTCAAAACATTGGAGGTATGAATTAAACAACGCCTTGAGTCACAACCTATTCGTGTTTTATTAACTACACGATGCATTTCGGACCCTGTGGGTCCATCGTCAGGTGTAATTTGTCTCAATACATGTTTTATTTCTTCTCCTGAATGAGGTGAAATGCATATTCCTGCCACGAAAAGGTTTAATGTTAGGCTACGAATTTCGTAAGTCGAACACGGAAAATATGTGCAAAATAGTGGAAAATGAACAGTGTAAACTTACCACGTAATTCAAGGAAATCTTGGACCGTTATGAGTAAGGCGCTCCAACCATCTCTGGATTTTGACGATCTAACTAGACAGGTGGAGAGAATTTGGCACGATATTTCTCAGGAGGCCATCAAACGAATCTATCAATAAATATCAAGCCGAATAACTGCTTCTATAACAGTCAGAGGTGGACCAGCGCGATATCGACTTGCTCAAATTGTGAAGCTCTTTCTCTTGAATAAATCATCCAATTTTGCTGAAATTGCAGTCATTTGTCTTCCTGTAAATGAACGTCACATCTACCGATTTCCGTCCCATTCGGATTATTCGTTCTTAGAGCGTCGTTTCCTCGTCTTAGAGTTCTAGCAGCACTAATCTTTTCCACAGAGAGACCATCATCTCTAAGTGTCGTTCCTTTTTCCATACCTTTGATACGCGATCAACGTTAACTTATAAAGGAAAATGCCACAGCGAAACACAAACGTGTTTGTGAGTGTAGCATTGTGCGACAAAGAAACTGTATCTACCGAAAATAAAACGACGTAATATGTTCTCTGCTTTTATAAACAACCGATTTAATGCGAACTGTTTTCTGTAGAATAACTGTGATACTAAAAATACGAATAAAAATAGCAACAATTTCTGTAGCTCCTGACTTGTAGGACGGTAAGTTTGACTCGTGAGTCTCCACGTACCTACTCACGAATTAAAATAAAATGTAAGTCGATGTAGCACAATTATTAGAGCCCCAAAAATGCGAAGGTGAACTTTAAATGTGGCAGCGTTCCATGTTAAGTGTGCCATCCAAATGCACTACTCGCATCTACCCTGAAGATACTCACACAAGTACTTGCACGCAGGCAATATTAATGTGAAGAAATCATAACACGAATCACTGTTAGTTTTTTCAACGAACGATGTTTACTCTCTTAATTGTCGTTTGTCCAATAATATTTGTTAATAACTGTCCTATGGTACTCTATTTTGAGGTCGAGAATGGCTTCACACTTTCTCTCGCGTAAATATCACAAGATTCGAATTAAAGTTCGATATAGGCAGATATTTCCAAACGCCCGATCAGAGTGACGCAACTAAACCGGACGTCCTTTTCTTCTCGGCCCTCGACACTGCCTTGTGGTGTAGTATGGCGTGGTGCGGCTGCAAACTGTTGCTCAGACTTCCGCGCCGCGGCTACGTCTTGGGGCCGGCACCCTGCGGTGTTACCGGCTGCTGCGGCCCCAACTCCCGGCCGGCTTGTGCTCGCCACTCGCACTCTCCTAGCTCGCTGAACGCCGCTTTTTCTGCTCCAAAATGTTTTCCCGTTCGACGAAGAGCTTCTCCTAGTTTCACACGTAAACCTTCCTGCCTACAGAGTCAGTTCTAGCTGAACTACCTCGTGCTTGAGTTCTCATACCGACAACAATGCTATATCTTCTAAAAAATGTATGGTCGTAATAGATTAAGTGCGAACTGTTTTTTGAGAATTAACTAAAATGATTAATAAAAAAACAACAGTGTCTGTTGCTACTGACCAGTAGGATGATGAGTTTGAATTCTGAGCTTCCACGTAACTAAGGATGCATTAAAATAAAAACTAAGTCGAAGTAGCATTGTTCTTAGGGCCCCAAAATGCGTAACTAGACTTTAAAGTGGCAACGTTCAATGTCTAGGTGCCAGCCAGAAGCATTTTCCGCATCTACCCTGAAAATAGTCACACAAATATATGCAGGCAGGCAGTATTACAGTGAAGAAACAACAACATGACCAACTGAGGTAAAATCACAATTTCGCAAATGAAATAGCAACTGATTACAGAATACCTTTAAAGTTTTCCTGACGCGATTATATTTGTATGCTCCATGCGTTGAATTTCTTCCAAGAATTTTTTTGCGGTCTTCTACACGAAGAAAGACTGTAAGTACTGATTCCAACACTTAGAATAATTCACGCTGTGTTCCTCGCGTTTTTGTAGACGGGGACCACACTTGACCAACGAGATCCACTCACCAACACCAGCTTCTCCAGACAAACCTGTCCGCCCGCCTGTCCCGGCGAAAACTGCCTATAAAAGGTGTCCGTCGCCAGTTCTGAACTTTGTTTACAACTATTCAAATATGGGAACTTCCATTTTTGCAGTATATTAAAATTACAAATTTGTTTCGATGTATAATTTTTTTCTGCCTATGTATAATATATCAAATGGTTCGAAATTTTGCAAGTTCTTCAGTGCTACATTGAAATTTACAACCAGGTTAATATTTTTCCTATTATTAGTGATTTATTCCTTGGTACAGCTTCTTTACGTTTTTCATCTACCAAAAATGAAAATACTCCTACCACTAATTGCTGTCGCTACTTTAACTATTTAAAAAACCTTTTTTTTTGTGAAACTCATGTTTTTATGGCGCGGAAATCATATTCCGGCTGAGAGTTGATAATGTGAATGTCTTCAAAAAAGTACGTGATTTTATACCACTTACCGTCCTCTGTCCTCTGACACTTTCTTAATTGAATTCGTGTTATCCGTTCTCGACATATGAACTTATTTTCATATATTTTATACTAAACATCTTCAAACAGAATTATCTTGCCGACTACAGCACCAATTAAAGGTGCATAACACGAATAAAATACTTTCAGCTCTCATTTTAATATCACATTGCTGGTTTTTGTGTCGCCTGTCGGGTTGAGTTTTGATGGAATATTCGAGCATTTTATTCTATATTTTTCAGAAGTGCCGTCATCGATCGATAGCGCGTCTAGTTAGCCGGTACGCCGACACAGAACTCTCTCCCCTACTTTAACTGTTAATCGGCCGCCCCGGCGAGCCGACGCCATGTAAACACAGGACCGCTCGCACACCAACGTCTGCTTAGAACGTCTCTGACATTCTGTAAAGTGCACTACACAGATCATTACAGATCATTTACTCACAGCCCCAGCTGAAGCGGCTGTGTCTACTGCCTGTCTATAAATGTTTACATACTGCTAAGAGATGCAATTGTCAGCCTAGCTACACTTGATCGCGTAACTGGAAAACTTCCCTGGAAGATATGGAACGGTTTCCTGCGACTGCATCTTCATCTATATCCACATCTTTTCTCCGCAAGCAATCCCATGGTGGGTGATGAGGGGTTTGAAGGTGTACAGCTTCATGCCTGTTACATTGGCGGATGGTAAGTGGCAAAAGCTAATGTCGATACCATTCTGTACTGGTCCGAGTTTCATTATGTTGTGATCAATACTTTAGTTCTCGTCATTTTACCTAAGTTTGATGAAAATTAATGATGTTGTGATCGAAGTAAAAGTTTTTGAGTAATTGGTGCTTGTTTTCATTTTCAAACGTGTCATTGTATATTACCTAGTACCAGTTGCGGCCGGTAGTCAAAATTGTTAGTGTTAATATGTAAGTTAGTTCAAATGAGAAAGCTGTGCCAAGTTATTGAGAGCGCTAACGCCCAAAGTAGGAATCTTTCATCATTACGTATGAGCCGTACAAACAAATATTCTCAATTACAAAAATTCCTTTACGCACAATTTTTTAGACAGAAAGAAATACATTGCAGTGAGGAGAAAGCAAGTGGTCTCCTTTTTAGGAAAATTTCGTTTAATTGTTAGCTGTCGGAGTAGGGCAGCGTGTTATTAGTCTTCATTATGCGAACGCTTGCCGGCCGGAGTGGCCGTACGTTTCTAGGCGCTGCAGTCTGGAGCCGAGCGACCGCTACGGTCGCAGGTTCGAATCCTGCCTCGGGCACGGATGTGTGTGATGTCCTTAGGTTAGTTAGGTTTAATTAGTTCTACGTTCTAGGCGACTGATGACCTCAGAAGTTAAGTCGCATAGTGCTCAGAGCCATTTGAACCATTTTTTGCAAGGCTGATCAATTATGAGGTCTGTGCTAAGTCGTGAAAATCAACAAGCGTTATGTATGCCGTGTGCTCACATCGTATGTACAGGGTGATTATAATTAAAGTTTCAGTTCCAAAACGCTCCAAAACACCATCCACTGCTCAAAATGGTTCAAATGGCTCTGAGCACTATAGAATTTAACATCAGAAGTGAGCAGTCCCATAGAACTTAGAATTACTTAAACCTAACTAACCTAACGACATCACAAACATCCATGCCCGACGCAGGATTCGAACCTGCGACCGTAGCGGTCGCGCGGTTCCGGACTAAAGCGCCTAGAACCGCTCGTCCACAACGGCCGGCCATCCACTGCTCAGAATGGAGTAAAAATCTGAACAGAATGCTCGTATTATCGAAGAAGGGGGGCACGTTATGGAAACAAAAACTAAAATTTTGCTATTAGATGGCACTGTAAGCGGCAGAATATACAAAATAAAAAATGCAGCGTACACTGCTCCTGAGTTTGCATCTGACATGCTGGGCCTAACTGTCTCAATGCATGATCGCGCGCAGCCAAAAAGCTCGCTTATATGAATGGCGACTGTGCGCCAGTAGCTCTGCATGTGTTCAAGACAATGAAGGCTGTATAGAAAGGCGTTGGTCCTATGTCTGCCAAGGATCTGAAGAAAATTATTACGAAATTCGAGAAGATATGTTCATTTGAATTGCAGTGTGGCGGGAGGAGGAAAACAATGTACATGCAACGTCAGAGGATGTGGCCCCACCATCGCAGGAGGGGTCGATTTTGGACGTCTCTGTGAGTATGGTGCATAAGTTTCTAGGAAACATCCTGAATTGTTATCTGTACAAAATTACCAATGTTCTGGAATTGGTTCATGCTGACCTGCCAGTAAGACAAACGTTTTCTCTAGAATTTTTGTTCGCATGAAAGTGGACAATGAATGTCCACGCAGCATTCTGTGGGCAGACCAAGCCTAATTCTATCCCCACGGACTTGTCAGTACACAGAATTGCAGAATATGGACAACAGGAAATACGCGCGCACATCAAACACCAACCCGTCGTTCTGCGAAGGTAACTTTGTGATGTGGATTGACGGCATCGTTTATTGTAGGGCGGTATTTTTTCGAGAAGTTGTATCCTTCGAGTCCTGTTGCCTGTACCGTGAGTATGCACCATTAAATTCTTTTGTGCACCAACTTCACTCCAGCGGCGTGGATGCGTGGGTAGGATCGTTGTTATGCAAGAGTGCACTCCTCCGCACATTGTCAGGGAGTGAAGTAGTTGCTGCTGAGGAATCGTGGAGATGCTACAATAATCAGCCGTCATTTCTCCACAGCCTGGCCGTCGGGATAACACGATCTCAATCCGTGCTACTTCTGGCTGAGGAGTTATCTGATAGTGGTGTGTTCAGTGCTCTGGTTACAGACGTAGCTGAATTAAAGGCAGCCGCGTGGGCTAAGACGTCTTGTCACGGTCCGCGCGGCTCCCCCGTCGGAGGTTCGATTCGAGACCTCCCTCGGGCACGGGTGTAAGCGTTGGCGTTAGTTTAAGTTAGATTAAGTAGTTAAGCTCAGGTACCGATGACCTCGGCAGTTTGGTCCCTCAAGACCTTACCACAAATTTCAAAAAAGAAAAAGAAATTAAAGGTACGCATTGCGCAACGCATTCTGAACGTTGCCTCTTTGATACTCCGTCCCCTTTTGGAACATGCTGTTTCCCAATTTCAACTTGTGGCACAGAATGGTTGACAACGTACTAAACCACGTCTTTCACCATTCTAACGACAGCTAGAAACCGATTTCATTGTTGCTTTTTATGCAGTTTTTGGCCTCAGAACAATTAAAAACCGATTTTTCCCATCCATTATAGTTCGACTTTACGTGGTGGATGGACTTACTTAACTAATAGCTTTACAGCTTTTGAATGCTAAACTTGTCAATCAAGCACATTCCACAGCACGCAGCACGGTTGGTGTAATCCAACCCATTTAGGCTATGATCTTTATAGCGCCGTATTGTGCGGAAATTTTCGTTAATTGTTGTTTGTTACTATAATGTTTCCGCCTTCTTTGATAATATTCCATTCAAATTTCATTCTTCGCAGCCGTTCCATTGTGTGTTTTTTTTTTTTTTTTTTTTTTTTTTTTTTTTTTTTTTTTTGTAGAGTTTTGGAACTGGAATGTTAATTGTAATAACCCTTATATGCGCAGGATCTAGAGCAGCATACAGAGCAGCAGAGTGAGTCGACAGTAAAGTTACGCCGGATCAACATCGCTCGATCTTATAATCTACATATTGTCAAAATTGCGAGTTATAATATTTTCGGCAAAGCCGTGGTATGTAGAAAAAACTCTACAACACATGTCGGACTTTGTTTTTGGAGAGTTGAATCGTTTAGACACTGAGTAATTCTGTTGTGCGAAGTATGCTTGTAAACTTAAATTTTCGCGAATGTACTGGAATTTGATTTTTCGAAAATTGCATAGGATCTGACTTTTAATAACGTTGATAGACACGTTACGCGTAACAATCAGAAAATATTCGTATCCATTCAGTTCTGCACTACACAAAACCACGTTCCAGTGCCTGCACATTCCGGACATCGACGGTCGTTGGTATTTTAATACGAAAAGGTATTTTATGAACTTTTACAGTTTTTGATTGGGATTTTTAAGTTTCTGATAAATTTATCTTAAGTTGCTCCTAGTAAGAATTGATACTTTACTACAAGATTATATCACTTTTCATTCATTACCTACGGTTCTGGTTACAAACTTATGTTCTTATCCGCATCCTGATCAATAAATTTTAGTTCAAGCGATGTCGGTCTGGTTAGGCGTAGTGTTTTGCTTTTCCTTCCTGTAGGTTTGTCATAAGTACGCACGATTACGGGTTAGTTGCAAAGTAAGTGAGAGACATATTTATAATACGAAATAACAAACGTAATAAATATATTGCACGTCCGCATAACTGCATATCGATATCTGAAAATCAGCTTAACGTAAGACAGTCATGTGTTTTTATTCCGTCTTGTTTTTGTATTAATAGACTGGATACTAGTGTCCACCTGCTTAGCTGAGTCGTAACATGTTTATCTACAATGCAGCGGATCCGTATTCAATTCTCAACCGGGTTGGAGATATTTCTGCGCACGTGGAGTGGGTGTTGCGTTGTTCTCATCGTCCTTTCATGATCACCAACGCGAAAGTCGCCGAATGTGGCGTCACCTGAAATAAGACTGCCCGCGTCTCATGGTCGTGCGGTAGTGTTCTCGCTTCCCACGCCCGGGTTCCCGGGTTCGATTCCCGGCGGGGTCAGGGATTTTCTCTGCCTCGTGATGGCTGGGTGTTGTGTGATGTCCTTAGGTTAGTTAGGTTTAAGTAGTTCTAAGTTCTAGGGGACTGATGACCATAGATGTTAAGTCCCATAGTGCTCAGAGCCATTTGAACCATTTTTTTGAAATAAGACTTGCAACCCGGTGGCCGAACTTCCCCGAAAGGGGCCTCCTGGCTACAGAGCCACACGATCATATCATTTCATTGGGTAGTAGTCTCGTGAAAAACTTTTGTAGGAAAACGTAACTTATTCTAAATCAGGGCTTAACAACTGGCAGGATTTGAGCGCGAGTACTCGCGTCTGCTCAGGCACGTGCTCGCGAGCAGGTGCAAGGTCGCGGAGTAGGGAGGGAGGGGAGGAAGGGAAAATGCGCGCACACGTTTGAATAGGGCCGCAGCGTGCCTATTGAATTCGCGCCGACTTTGTAACGTTTAAAGTACTACGATCAGCTCTAACAGTCACTTCGCTGGTTAAGAATCATGTCAAGTCGTCGTTGTGTAACCCCAACCATGCTTTCGCAGTTCAACCCCCATTGGGAGGAATTGTATCTGTTTACAGAAGAAGATGGTGTTGCTAAATGTTTAGTATGTCACAAAACGCTGAATTCTTTTAGGAAATTTAATTTGCAGCGACATTATATGTCATACCACGCAAAAGACTACGGAAGTGGAAAATGTGATGGACCAGATCGTGCACAGGAAGTTATTAAACCTAAAAGGAAGCTATCCGAAGAAAATCTGGACGACAAAGAAAAATCAACTGCGGCAGCTCTCAGAGTGAGTTACAAAATTGCTTTGCTTTTAGCAAAATCCCTGCGCCCCTTCACTGATGGCAATTTAATAAAAGAATGTTTGGTAGTTGCCGCGGAACATTTGTGTCCATCTCAAGCTGAACAGTTTCGGATTGTGCCATTATCTAACATGACCATTATGCGTCGCATACAGGACATGGCAGACGACGTCCAGAGCCAGCTTGCAAATATCTGTAAAGATTTTATGGCGTATTTTCTAGCTCTGGACGAAAGTGTTGATGTCACTGGAATAGCGCAGCTTGCCATATTTATTAGCGGTGTTAATAGAGATCTTCAGGTGAGGGAGGAGCTCCTCGATGTAGTAGCCATGAAGAACACTACAACCGGAGGTGATATTTTAAGTAGTGTTGAAGAAAGTGTTGAAAATATAGGATTGTCGTGGAATTCTTTAGTTTCAGTGCAGCAGCGATGACAGGGAATAAATCAGGTTTCGTTGCGCTGTTGAAGGAGAAAATGCAAAAACTGACCGTGCCGAATGAAATAAGTGGCGTTCACTGTGTGATCCACCAGGAAAACTTATGTGCAATGAGTATCACTCTAAAAAATGTGATGAATGTTGTTGTTCATACAACCAATTATATAAGGAAGCATGGGCTACAACACAGGCAATTTAAAGCTTTCTTGAGGATGTAGAAAGCCAGTATGGTAGCCTGCCTTATTACAGCGAGGTCCGCTGGCTTAGTCGTGGCGATGCCTATTAGATGAGGTAAATATGTTCATGGAAATAAATAACATGTATGTTCCTGAATTGAAAGAGCCTTCATGGATATGTGATCTCGCGTTCTCAGCAGATTTAACTAGCCATCTGAATGCTTTGAACATTTCACTACAAGGTAAAGATCTGCTAATTACTCATTTCATAGATCGAATACGAGCTTTTAAAATGAAATTGACACTTTGGGTGAGTCAGCTGGAAACAGAAAATCTAGCTCACTTTCGTAAATTATCATACATGCAAGATGTTCACAAAGACTGTGAACGTTATTCACATAGTTTAGTTGCCCTTAAGGAAGAATTTGATCAACGCTTTCAAGATCTGACAGCACTAGACAGTGATTTTGATCTGTTCTGCTCTCCATATTCAGTGAATATTGAAGAGATTCGTCCTGAGCCACAACTAGAAATTATTGACCTGCAGTGTGACAGAGAATACAGAGACAAATTTCAGAACAAGAAAAACATTTTGGAATTCTACAGACACTTCCCTCAGGATAGATTTCCTCGTTTGCACAAACTGGCGGGTACAATAAAATCAATGTTCGGTTCCACGTATGTTTGTGAACAACTGTTCTCTGCAATGAAATGTAACAAGATGCGCCTGAGAAACGCATTGTCTGATCGAAATTTAAATTGCACGCTGCGCCTACAATGCACAAGCACAATTACTCCGATCATAGACGCAATTGTAAAGGGCAAAAAGTACAATATAACCGAGAATCCCACACTTCAGTGACACCTTTTATTGTGTAACAATTCACAAATTAATACGAATGTAGAGGCATACACTAAGCTAATAAAATTATGTGGCACGTGTACATTCTCCTTTATTTCTTTCATTTGTCACAGTAATAATACGTGATATCCCTGCAGGTGGCCGCGGATTTACATTGACTGGCGGCAGCTGTTGTGTGCCCCACGTCACTCTCCCCACTCTCCGCTCTGCTCCGGTAGTGGGGGTAGCGTGCTCGCGCTGCTCAGTGCTCGCGCCTTGCTGCTCACAGCTTGCTCCGCGAGCACGTATGTTGTGAAGCCCTGTTCTAAATTATAAGTGGCTATCGATATCTCTCGTGAATTTTTCCTGTCAGGTCCCTTCAAGAAATTTCCATTAAAGTCTCCACAAATGAAATCCCCTCTTTCCGTCTGCCAGACGGATTATTCATAAAAATTTCCGTCACCCAGGATGGACTTGTATATTGTAACAATGACAAGTACTTCGTTTCTCAGTATTAACTGACGAGAACATGCTTCTACATCCTGATCTCTACAGAAAGTACTTATTTCAAAATTTTTGTCTTTATATTCCTTTTTATGAATGTGACATATCCTCATCTATCTTCACTGGATTTGCATGAATATGCAGCTAATTTATAACAACTTTTATTAAGATTTTCTATCTCTTTGGTTATATGGCGTCCAGAAATACAAATAACACCAGCATTTTCCAGGTGCCAAGATGTACCAAACAAATTAACTACTTGTTTACTGTTATTCTTAGCCCATAAGTCACTCTAATTTATTTTAATACTATCTGTCTGAATTTGCCCTATTGCCGGAACCTCATCTGACTGCAGTAACCACAGGGATTTACCTTTGTGTGCTGCTGGAGCCCCTTATGTTTCCTGTAATAGATTTGCTAACTCGTTCTTACCACTACTATTCAGTTATAGGCCATGAGAAGTGTACCCACACGTTCCTATAGCAACTACTGGAACAGCACCAATATGAGATTTTGCATCCATCTAAAGCGCCCCATTCAGCTCCGAGTTCACTCGCTTTACAACGGAGTTACCACAAGGGTGGTCATGAGACTACAAAACCTGCACATAACCCAACGTCTGTGTTCAGTAAATGCCCTTATTTTGTTCAGGTCTCCCCTTATTCGGTATTTTTAGCTTTTAGCCAGGCTGCTTTCAGCCGTACCAACGTCCAACATCTGATCTCCTTTGCTAAAATCGTTACACAATTGACGTAAGTTTTCTGATAGCTAGAAAAGAGTAGTATTTGGTTGCACTAAAGTTATTACCTGGAATCTTGAACCAAATTTTTGCTATAGCTGCCGGCCTACACCATTCCCATCACTGCTACCTAGGAACAAAGCTCTTCTTTTCCTGCTCTCTTTGTCATACGACTTACCTCTATGTTTTACTAATATTGTTCTCCCGCATCCTGTGTTCATCTACATCTGTATGACATTTTCGTTTATGGCAAACGTCGGTAACGTTGTAGTTGCATCCTAAAAGGTATCTTAATAATGCCTAGCTCTCACGATCTGTATTTGTAAACTTTATATAAAAACAATCAAGAAACTCGAAGTTTAAAGACAGAAATATCCCACCGAAAAGGTACAGCAACTGCTGAATGAAATGATACTACTTTATCAGCAGTAATGCAGAATCCACATGTCACTACGATGCACACGGAATTTGCGATTGGCTCAGCCAAAGGATTCTTCTGTGAATACTGACTAACAAAGCATTTCATCCTTTCAACATTTCAGTCCATTAACAGCTTCATGACAATAATTTTTATACAAGTGTTTGTTTACACGTTAAGCATCGTTTTCAGACCATAGGCAAATCAATCTTCACAGTACCCACCACTGGTTATCTGAAATTCCACGCCCGGGCAACGGAAATGGCTTAACAAATACCTTGATCTGTCAAAGAGCGGCATGGACACTTCAAGAATGACGTCATTCATATCAGTTTTTTATGACTTTCTAAATACCAAGACGTGTCAACAGATCCCACAAGATATACTGCCACAATTGTCGGAAAACATGTCACTGGACATAAGGCAATCCTTGTGGTACAAATATGTCAGATGCCCGGTCCATTCCGCACCTGTAATTACAGACTTTCTTAACAGAACATCCGCAGTTCGGTGGATCGGTCGTTCAGGAAGAACATATTGACCTGCACGCACCCAACACTTACCACCTCTCGACCGTTATCTGCGGGAAAAATTATAAGATGTCTATGAGGTACCTCGTACGACTCCAGAAGACATAAACTGCCACACAGCATAGGCCTATTTTGCGAGAAGTCAATCAGCTTTCAGTACAGTGTTTCCTCAATCGCTTTATAGCAAGTACCGATGCTGAAGGTCAACATTTTGTGAGCATGATATGACAGTGATAATAATAAACACACGAACAGTACCAAAGTTACGTGTTTGCTTATCAGGGTTAATTCCGTAATGACGTTGCAAACTTCCGGGGATGATGGAGAAGGATAAATGCATCAATTTGAGGTAGCGCTCCTTGTCCGGAAGCGGCCAGGTCAAAAGTTCTAAGCGAAAATCGTTCTGTTTCTTCTGACAGTGAAATACATGTACCGATACTGTTGTCACTAGGATCGTAGGGTAGCCAACTTTCAGCGGTGGTAGTATGGGCCAAAACAAGAAAAACATCTAGCAAACATGGGCTTTAAAATGCATAACGTAAGAGCTATGGGCGCTTGGTCAGCTTCGCTACTGTGGAACACATCTCTTCTGCTGCACAAGTACTCATAACTCTTAAGGTATGCATTTTAGAGCGCCGGCCGAAGTGGCCGTGCGGTTAAAGGCGCTGCAGTCTGGAACCACAAGACCGCTACGGTCGCAGGTTCGAATCCTGCCTCAGGCATGGATGTTTGTGATGTCCTTAGGTTAGTTAGGTTTAACTAGTTCTAAGTTCTAGGGGACTAATGACCTCAGCAGTTGAGTCCCATAGTGCTCAGAGCCATTTGAACCATTTTTTTGCATTTTAGATCTCATGTTTACTGGAGACTTCTTTCGTGTTTTGGATCGTACTACCTCCTCCAATAACATAGAAATCAAAGAGGTTGCAGTATAAGAGATGTGTTCCACAGTATGAAATACGTACAAGTGCTCATACCTCTTAAGGTACGCATTTTAGAGCACATGTTTACCAGACAGTGGTTTCTTGCTTTATCCATACAACCAGTTCAGAAAGTTGCCTATTCTGTAATCTTAGCAACAACAGCAGCGGTACATGTATTTCACTGCCAGAGGTATCAGAACGATTTTCTCTTAAAACTTTCGACTCAGCCGTTTCCGGACCGTGAGCCCTTGCGTAAAATTGATACATTTACCCTTCTCCATACTCTCTGAAATTCGTAACATCATCAGAGAATCACTCTGTATCTGGTGCAGTCGTACGGACGTTTGTCAGACCTCTGCTTCTGAAGGCGGGACATTGGTTTGCAGCACTGTTATCTTCTCACTGTTTGATCCCATTCCATACCTATTATGTCGCAGAGGTCGCTCTCGATGGCCTTTTTTAGAGATGGGGCCCCTCCACGCCCGCACCAACGTGGTGACCAAACCAAAAGTTCTACTGTCACCTCCGTAAAACATGTTAGTTATCTAGTAAGTGGATCACAGGATGCTGGGCTGTGATGCTGTCCGAGCGTCTGGGTAAGACTACGCATTAACACGGTCCATCAGGTGATAGATAGTGGACGAAACGCGAGTGAGGGTAGCGATTTGAAGAGCAGAGGGAAAAAAGTGCCATGGCTCGTGCCGTGGGAAAAAAACCTCTGCGACAGTGGGATGGGTAGTAAGAGCAGTAGTGGCTTACTATCTGCGATAGCTCATGCAAGGTTGGATTTGTTAGTATGGGTATCATGCATCATTACCGTGACAAGCGATGGCGATGTGTCCCAGTGGCTGCAGCTGCTACATTCCTGGAACAATCAAGATCGTTATACAGTAGTGGGAGATCGGCCATAGATCGTCTCACTGTGTGGGGGATGTGTGGAGCTTGTTTGCATGCAGTGCACGGTACGGTTTCCCTGTGTGGTGCCAGTTATTCGGCAGTATATTTCAGCTGGATATCCAGTAATGACGTCTGATTAACAGGGGCTCGCCTGTGCCGTTATGTTTGCGTATGCTTGGCCATAGATGTTATGCCCTTACAAGTATGTCTTTTGGTCTTTTATGTTTCCATCTATGGTTGTGGTCGTAGTTCCCCAGATTCAGAATAAACGGGTTCTGCGAATGTCTGGAGTTTCTGTATAGTCTTGTGGTGAGTTTGTGGATTACCTCCGTGAGAGTCTCAAGTCGGTATTCCCGGTGAAGGTCCGCGATGCGTGTGTATCGTGGAGCATTGCTTATGATTTTGAGTACTTTGTTTTGTATGAGCTGCAGACGGCGCAGGCGTGTAGGCGCAGCGTATCCCCAGACAGGAGCTGCGTACGTCATCAGGGGTCGGATAAGTGTCATGTACATGGACCTCGACACCCTTCTGTTCAGTGTGCTACGCCTGTTGAGCATAGGATAGAGCTGTTTGAGCCTCGCGCTAGCTCGGTTGGTCATGTATGTGGTCCCCCCAGAGTAATTTCCGGTCCAGCCAGACACCGAGGTATTTGACTTCGGAAACGTATTGGACGTGCATGTAGGGTTATTGGTCTGCAGTAGCGGTGTTTGCGCAGTTGCTTCGGTCTTCTAGTGAACAGAACGGCTTCGCACTTGTCGACGTTTACTCTAACACGCCATTTCTCCAACCAAGGCTCGGCCACTCTGAGTGCAGTCTGTAGGCGTGACGTAATGTTTGATGGTTTCCAATATTGCGCAAGGATGGCTGTGTCATCCGCGTAGATTGCCATCATTGTGTTGTGTGTGGTTGGGAGATCGTTTATGTTGAGGTTAAACATTAGGGGCCCTAGGATGCTTCCCTGGGGTACTCCCGCGTGTATACCGTGTCGTGTTGATTGTTTTCCCTGCACGTCAGTGTTGAAACTCCTGTCTGTGAGGTATGAGTGTATTAGACGCAGCAGCCCGTCGGGGAATCACGCGTCGCTGAGTTTGCGGATGAGGCCGTTGTGCCATAGACGGTCGAAAGCCTTTTCGATGTCCAGGAACACTGCCCCTGTAGCTTTGTTTATGTTGAAGCCATGTGTTATATGTTCAACGACCCGTAGGAGTTGTTGTGTTGTGGAGTGGTGATTCCTGAAGCCGAATTGCTCCGGTCTCAGGATGTCATTTGTTATGCAGTGCCTAGTGATGCGTTTGAGAATCACCTTCTCAACAACCTTACTGAGCGAGCTCAGAAGGCTGATGGGTCGGTAATTTTGTGGGAGGCTGTGGTCTTTCCCCGGCTTCCTGAACATCAGGACCTTGGCCGTCTTCCAAAAGGCGGGGAAGTGTTGGTGTTTTAGTATGGCATTCGTTATGTGTGTTAGGTACTCAGTTGCTTTATCCGTGAACTCCTGGAGGACACGGTTTTGAATGCCATCATGACCAGGGGCTTTCCTAGCAGCGGAATGCATTATAGCCCAGGAGACTTCGGCTGTGCTAGCATGTCGAATGTCGTCGCGCGATGGTTGGGCTAGAATGTGTGTAACCTCTTGGTCAGAAGCAAGTGTGAACACTGATCTGATGGTACCAGGTTCGGTGTGAATGACGCTGCGAGTGTTCGGGCCATTAGTTCTGCTTTCTCTTCCGCTGAGTATGCAGGTCCGTCGGGCCCTTGAAGCGTTGGGGTGTATATTTTCTCCCTGGTGAAGTGTCGGGCTAGTTGCCACACGCCAGGTCGTGTGGTGTCCAGCCCTTCGAGTTTTTGGTTCCACTGTTGTGTTCTATGTGTTTGTATTTTATCGTGTATGATGCCCTGTAGTCTGTTAATGTGCCGTTTGAAGTACGGACGCCTGGTGCGCTGCCATTGTCTCCTGAGACGATTCCTCACTGAGATTAGGCCCAGGATTTCCTGGGGCAGGGCCGCACTGCGTTGTTGTGAGGTGCGATCAGGTATGGTGCCAGCCATTGCGTCCCGGACGGCGTTAGTGAGGGTTTCTACTGCCTCGTCAATTTGTGCTGTTTCATTAATTTCGTGTATAGGTGGGATGTAGCTATCGAGCGTTTGCTTGAACCTTGTCCAATTCGCACGCCCGTAGTCCAACATCTTGCGTTGTTCCATGTGCTGCAGTGTTTCCTCAATGTATAGTATTACAGGTTGGTGGTTTGAGGGCAGATCGTTTTCAACGGCAACGTTGAGTGTCGTTGTAATGCCCTTGATGAGGGCCATGTCTATCACGTCTGGCCTGTGTCCCCTCTGATAGGGAATGTGCGTCGGTTCAGTCGGCGCTAGTATAATGTAGTTTCTACCAAGTCAATGTTCGTACAGTTTTTTGCCGTTGGGATTTCGTATGCGTGAATTCCATTCTGGGTGTTTTGCGTTCAGATCTCCAGCGACTATTACTCGCGGTGAAATGTTGAGTAATGTGCTGATATCGCGTGTTGAAATGCCTACAGGGCTGTTGTATATCGATATCAGTGTGGTGTAGGCTCCGTTGAACTTGACTCTGACGGCCGTAGCCTCGATTTTTTCCAGTTCAGGGAGCTCTATGTTTATGTGCTCAATGTCTTTGTGTATGACGAATGCAGTTCCACCTGCCACGGCGTCGCCCGGTCGGTCGGTACGATAGACACAGTAGCCAGTAAAGTTTAATTGTTTGTGCGGTTTAAGTTTAGTCTTGCTCAGTAGCGCGACAAGGATTCCCTTGCGCTCCATGAACGCGGCAAATTCTGCCCTTTTGTTGTGGATCGAGTCTGCATTCCAGAACAGGATCCTTGATATTGTGTGTGGGTCTGCGTTATGGGCCGGGTGTGGCATATTATTCATGTAAGAGTGTGAAAGAGTGTTGTGATGGCAGTGTGTATGACAGCCCAGTATTGCCCGGGTTCGGCGCTCATGAGCTGGGTGATGAGTGTAGTGACGGCCATCAGCACCTTGGTAAGGATTTCGATGGTCGTGTGTCGGGGGAATAGTGTTTCCAGTATTCCCCCAGGTGATGTGTTGATGTTGGGTGTGGCAGCCTGAGGTGCTGTTGTGGGGTTAGCGGCCGCTTGTGCGGGTATTGGTGTGTTTTTTGGGGCGGCATTTGTGTTTTGTGACAGAGGTTGTGGCGCCTGCGTTACTTCTGTGGTGAGGGGGATGGTAGTGTGAGTTACAGTCTCGGTGTCTTGTTGACTGTTTCCCTGTGTGTTGCTGTTCTGTTGTTGCTGCGTGGCCTGTTGTGGTGATTTCGTGTTCCCCGCCCTGTGTTTGCGTGTACGTCTATTCCTCGTCTGGGCTTGGGGTTCGGGGGGTTCTTGTGTGGATGTGTTTTCCAGTATATGGTGCGTGTCTTCGCAGCTCGTGATTTCCGGGAGTGGGGTCGTGTTGTTTGGGGGCATAGGTGTTGGTACCGATGCTTGATGGGTTTCATGTGTTGTCTGTGGCTGTTGTGTGGCTGTTGCAGCGGTTGTTTCACGTGTGTGTGTAGGGCGCTGAGGTTCCGCAGCCTTTACCGTTCCGCCAGGGCGTGCAACCGTGGCAAACGTTACGCCGTTCCTTACTGGGTTCGGCGCTGGCCTTGGGCGTGGTATGTCGTACAGTACCCTGCTTCTGTCTTGTTTTCGCTTCAGCGCCTGTTTGTATGAGTTGCACTGTCTGAAGTTTGCCGCATGGGACCCATCACAGTTGGCACAGCGTCGCTGGTTTGGTTGTGTTTGTGTGCAAGTGTTGGATCTGTGGTTGCCAGCGCATCCGCGGCAGCGAGTTGCCAGGCCGCAGCGGAGGGCCGAGTGGCCGAACCGCTGGCAGTTGCTGCATTGTTGGGGGACGTTGGGTGGTTCGTAAAGTTCTACACGTACGTCCATCCGCAGAAAGCTCTTTATCTGCAGGATGGCGCGGGAATCAGCCGTGTCGGCTAACTCAACCATGTGGTGTGGTAGCGGTGCGTGTGTACGGAACCCTGTCATCCGGGAGGCACTTTTACAGTCGAATCCCAGATAACAAAGGGCCGCATGTACTGTCTCGTTGAGGGTGCTGGGGTCCACTCCCTTGATCACGTACTGCTGGGTTCTCTCGTCCAGCGTTCTGTACGTGTAATGTTCGATCTTCCGATCTTTGAGGAAGGTCAGAAGATCTTTGTAATCGTTGTCTGTGGCAACGTACAGTGAGGCCCTATCCCCCGAGTACTTTGCACGTAATGTGCTGTTTATGTGCCTCTCCGCGAATGCAGTGTTAAGGGCACTAAGGTTCCCGTAGTTTTGTATAACAACTGGGGGGAAACCAGTCTTGTGTTGTGTGGGCACTGTTGTGGCTTTGTTGTTGTTCGCCACAACTGTGTTTGCGTTTTGTTGTGTGTTAATGTTGCTAGCATGAAGTAAGCTAGTGGGTGTAGGCAACAGCGCCTTTCGGTTGCCTAGCGAGTTTGGTTGCTCGCTTGTTTGTGCTGGTGTTTTTTTGGGTCTGCGTTTTGGGCCCTCCACCTGCCAGGGCTCTGTGTAGTAATTTTCTGTGTCCACATCCGCCGTCGCTGCCTCGATCTCTTGAGGCTGCGGCGTCGGTGGGTGAATGGTACATGACTGTCCAGTGACAGGTGAGTGTAACGTGATGTTAAGTGTACTTGTTTTTGTGGGAGAGACGTCCGCCCCGAAAAGTTCGGTGATTAGCCGGCGCGACTCAAGCTGCTTTTGCGCTTTCGCGCCAAGCTGTCGAGCGTCGCCAGCCGCTCCCTTGCCTCCGGTAGCGGGCGGGGCGCGAGTTTCGGCGGGTGCAGTCGATCCTCGCGCCTCTTGTGTTGCAGTCTTGCTGCGGGTGATAGCAGGGGAAGTGCTAGTAGCGTCCGCCATCTCGCACTTAGGATTATATTGGGTGGGAAGGGGGAAACGACAATTTTACTTTTCTCGAAAGGCGAGAGAAGTGTTACTTGTTCCCTATGGAAGTGGGTGGTCCCTACTTTACGCTAACATGTGCTGTTCGTGCAAGCGCGGCACCTAAAGGAGGTGCGGAAGAAGAATGGCCTGCAGCACGCGGGCTTGGTCCCGTGAAGGAGCCCTGGTACTGCCTCAGAGTCCCTAAAAGAACGTGAGAATCACGTTGGGGGCGTTGGGTAACCGGAGGCTACCGGGAGCTGCGAGCCGAAGCTCTTTCGCGGCAGTCCGCGACAGGTTGCGCGGCTTTGCGTCGAAGGGGAGCAAGCTCAACCCTTCTGCGCTCGGGCGGTTGCCGCTGGGCGGCTGCGCCGGGAGCGGCTAATGCGCACTCCCGGGCGCTGCCGGGCGACTGGCTGCGGAGCGCTGGTAGCGGCCGGCTGGCGCGCGGCCGGCTGGAGGGGGTAGCGGGCGACCTACGGCTGCTGGCGGTCGGCGGCTGCGCTGCGAGGTCCTCTCCGCTCGGCGTTCACGCGACGACTTTTCAAGGCCGCTCTCGATGGCCGTTTCCAATGTCATAGGAATGTACTTCCACTAAAAAAAGCCGTTGTCATAATTCGGTAGCAGTAAACGTTAATAATTATGTAATATAAATACAGTAAACTGCAACAGGTCACTTTTTTGAAATAGTTATTTATTTGATAAACCGGTTTTCGAACCTTTTTGGGCTCATCTTCAGATTCTACACAGGCGGTAACATGACTATTTCAAAGCGCAACGCTGGGTGCTGCCTTGCGATGATATGGGCGACTTAGTTGCTAAAATCGATGTGTCAGCTTCTATTGTGATGGACAGCTTGTAACACATCACTCACTTTTCACAGGATATGTACTTATATGTATATATACGGTAGTTACGAACGTTGCCAGTCTCTAGCTGTACAACTGTTACTGTTTTCAAATTGAAACAGTCATGTAACCTCCTGTGTAGCATCTGAAGGCGAGTCTGAAAAGGTTCGAAAACCGGTTTATGTAAAGCAAACTATGTCAAAGAAGTGACTGGCTGCAGTTTTCTGTATGTATCATATATTTTATTCCTGCAGTCACAATCCCTTTTTCTCAACACAAGCTAATCGTACAGGGATGAATGCGGTATTGTTAGAAAGGTTGTTTACCGTATTCTGACACTGCATGCCGGTTTTTCTCTAAAACATACTATATATGAAAAATTTTAACACAAGCTTTTAAGTATCGTAGGCAGAAGGGTATCAGAGATTTCCAGCTTCATATATATATATGTATTTTACGAAGCTAAGATATTAATCACGAATAAGAGACATCCTTTTGGTATCATCTTATTACAAATACCATTCTATTTGTTTTAAAATACTTATTAACTGGATAATTAATATACAGCATTATCATAGATAGTAACGGCGACCACGGCGGTAGTCCATGACCTCTGCCCGTCGTACAAGTTGACTTTTCTAAACGAATATACTTCCAGAAACGACGAACATCCTGTAGAATTCTTACATTCATTAGGTCCGTTAGGATTACCGCCACATAAACTTATACTAAAGAAAAATGATAATGTCATGTTGGTAAGAAAACCTGAACGCTACACAAGACTTATTCAATGGAGCGCGCATTGTTATAACAAAACTCAAGGATTTTACAGTTAATGCTCAACTGATTGACACGGGATAAAAATTGTAGTAACACGGATAAACTTAACGCCGTCTGATCCAAGCATGACTTTTCAATTGCCAAGAAGATAGTTGCCTAGTAAAATGGAATTTGCCATCATTATACATTAGTCGGAGGGACAAACGCTTCAAAAGCCAGGATTGCTTTTATCAAATCCCATTTTTACGCAAGAGGAACTACATTTTTTCATCCCTTAAAGAGAATAAAAAACAAAAAGTACACGAAATTACATTCTTAAGTCAAATACCGGTTAACCGAGGTATTGTAATTGTGTAAAGAACTTTATGCGCTTAGAAATGTACATACAAGTATGTGTAATAAATTCAAGATAATTACTTCACGTCGCCCGGTCAATTTTTCAAGACGTTTTCTCTTCATTCCCACAAGCGCACTTGTCTCAACAACTACACTTATTACAAATACTGCCATTATTTAAAACTATAAAATAAAGAGCCGCGGGTTCTTAAAAACCCGTAATGGTTAGTTTTAATCATTTAAGAATTATATTTGTATGTGAGAAAATTGGTCACTCAATGGAAACCGCCTCTCGTCTGGACATATTTGGGATGGTGTGTTAACACTGCGCTGCACACGCCGGGCCGTGTCCATCCAGGCGCCAGCGCTGCGCCAATATTGCCTGTCACCCACGTCATTGCTCTCGTGACCAAGCCAAGCTGACACCAGCCCTCTCCCTGCACGCGTCTCGTGAAACCAAATAACTTCCACCGTACTGTCTATATGTAGCCTGAACTTTGCTACGTTATTTATCGGGCAGTGACTATTTGTTTCTGTTAATCTTGCGAGTTATTTTTCACCAGTGATCGGGTTGCTTAGGCAATTGAAGCTTGTACGTATTTCGTCTGTCCAATTGTCAACTTTCATACCCTCGCCCATCTGAACGAAGGCTATTGCCAGTGGAATACTGTCGTTCCTCGGTCGACAGCATTAATCTGTACTACTGTTTAAAGCTATAATGAAAGTTCGGACGGACATAGGCTACATGTTTTTCAAAATACATATTGTAAGTAGGTTGTTTAGGTTTTTATATTGGTAACGCCACGCAGCGCTCTGTATGAAAATCAGAGGCTGTGCTGTGTGCAGTCTGTGGCTGGTTTGCATTGTTGGTATTTGCTATTGTAGTGTTGGGCAGTTCGATGGTAACAATGCGTAGCGTTGCGCAGTTGGAGGTGAGCCGCCAGCATTGCTGGATGTGGGGAGAGAGATGGCGGAGTTTTGAGAGCGGATGATCTGGACGTGTGTCCATCAGAGACAGTAAATTTGTAAGACTGGATGTCATGAACTGATATATATATATATATTACGACTTTTGAACACTATTAAAGTAAATACATTGTTTGTTCTCTATCAAAATCTTTCATTTGCTAACTATGCCTATCAGTAGTTGGTGACTTCAGTAGTTAGAATCTTTTATTTAGCTGGCAGTAATGGCGCTCGCTGTTTTGCAGTAGTTCGAGTAACGAAGATTTTTGTGAGGTAAGTGATTCATGAAAGGTGTAGGTTATTGTTAGTCAGGGCCATTCTTTTGTAGGGATTATTGAAAGTCAGATTGCGTTGCGCTAAATATATTGTGTGTCAGTTTAATCACAGTCATATACAATTTTGCACAATTTTGGTAAACATTTTTGGAATACAGTGATCAATTGTTATATTTAGATTAAAGTTCAGTCTTGATCACGTTATGTCTGTTTTCAGTTGACTGCACAGCAGCAAGGAGAGCTCCACCTACCAACCCAAGGGAGCCAATGGGTCTGATGATGGTTTTATAGAAAAAACCGAAACCGGTTACTCATTAAAACAGACATAACGTGATCAAGACTGAACTTTAATCTAAATATGCAATTTTCCTAAGGGCACGTTTCATAATACGGTATATCTTCTTCTTCGCTTCATCTACTAATCAGATTGCCTATTAAGGTACCCATTTCTATCATGATGTTCGTACATTTCATCTTACAGTGCAGTTATAAATTAAAGTCTTTGCCAGGATCCTTTCTCCACCCATATGGTCTACATGTTCCATTTTCTCCTATTTTCCTTTATTTTCTCGTTTAGATTATATATTCCTAAAGATTTCGCATCCAACGAACACGAAGGAGAACGACAAGGATGCTGTATTTCTCCGACACTCTTCAGTGTCTGTGTATATCAGCAGATGAAAAATGTTGAACATAAATTGAGTTTGTTTAGATCGTGACACTGGACTAAATGTAATTTTATATGTAGATTACCTTTCGCTGATTACAGAGAATGAAGATGGGAGTCTATAAGTTGCATGCAGCAGATATTATCAAATTACAACCTAACGTTGTCGGTGGATAAAACGAAAGTGACGGCATTTCAGAGAAGGCAACCAGTAAAATGCAAAATAGTCTTATAATAATATCTTGGAGCAAGTAAAACACCTTAAATATCTAGGATGCGACATAACTCACAATTATCACCATGACGTGGACCATAAATTAATTATGATATATCTATATTGCTATATAAAGTCGTTGTTAAACGTTTCTATCGATAATCTCGAAAAGTATTTGCTCGATGTACTTGCATTTTTACACGATAGTCTAATGAATCTCCCAGCGGGAAGAGGCAATATATTTGTTAATATATATATTTTGTAAATATACACAATGACATGACAGAAATCATTAGGTACATCCTGCTATTGTGTCGAACCTCCTTTTATCAGGAGCAGTACAGCATCTCGACGTCGCTGGAAGTCGCAAGTGTTGCTGGCGCAGAATTTTGTACAGGAACTGATCTCTCGATTATGCCCCATAAATTTTCGATGAGATTCATTTCGGGCGATCTGGATGGCCAAAAAATTCACTCAGATTGTCCAGAATGTTCTTCAGTCCGATGGCAAACAATTGTGGACCACTGATACGGCGCATTGTCATCCATAAAAATTCCATCATTGTTTGGGAACATGACGTCCCTAAATGGCTGAAAATGGTATCAAAGTAGCCGAAAGTCCAGAGGGCCCAGTAATCTCCATGTAAACACAGGCCACACGATCATGGAGGCATGACCAGATTGCACAGTGCCTTGTGATAACTTGGGTCCATGGCATCATGGGCTCTGGGCCACACTCGAAACCTACCATCAGCTCCTACCAACTGAAGCCGTGACTCATCTGACCAGGCAACGGTTTTTCAGTCGTCTATCGTCCAATCCATATGTTCACCGGTCGAGGAGAGGCACTCTGCCAATGGGTAGGTTCGTCGTACGTTCCACATTGATTTCTTGGTTATTTCGCGCAGTGTTGCTTGTCTGTTGGCACTGACAACTCTACACAAACGCCGCTGCTTTCGGTCGTTGCTGATGCAGTTTTAGTTGCATGGCTTATAATTTCTTTTGGTGCCTGTGTGTGATTTCGATTTTCATTTTGTTTACAACACTTTCAACATACTCTTCAGCAGCTTTTAGTTCTAATGCGTGTAGTGTATTAACTAATTGTAAATATGTGTTATAACAGCTCGTAATAATACCTTCTTTCTCCTTATACCGAGTTTTAACTTCAGGCTTCATCCACATTATCTCACAGTTGTTTTTCGCAATCTGGGCTGCAGCAGACTTCGTTTTGATTTTTACTTTGACATAATTAGGACGAAAATCACATGCTAGACATCCTTTGGTGAACTTAATACTAACACTGGTAGTCATGAGTTTTATTTTGAAATTCCTTTATGAGTATACTGCTTTCAATGCCTGGATGGGCCAATTCAATATAATTTTATCTATATTTTACATCTTAAAACGTGACTGTACTGAAAACATTGGAGGTATGAACTAAACAACGCCTTCAGTCACAACGTTTTCGTGTTTTATTAACTGCACGATGCACTTCGAACCCTGTGGGTCCATCGTCAGGAGTAATTTGCCTCAATACATGTCTTATTTCTTCTCCTGAATGAGGTGAAATTCCTATTCCTGTCACGAAATGGTTTAATGTTAGGTTATGAATTTCGTAAGTCGAACGCGGAAAATATGTGCAAAATAGTGGAAAATGAACAGTGTAAACTTACCACATAATCCAAGGAAATCTTGGAGCGTTATGAGTAAGACCCTCCAACCATCTCGGGATTTTGACGAACTAACGAGACAGCTGGAGAGAATTTGGCACGATATTTCTCAGGAGGCCATCCAACAAATCTATCAATATATACCTAGCCGAAAAACTGCTTCTATAACAGTCAGAGGCGGACCAGCGCGATATCGACTTGCTCAAACTGTGAAGCTCTTTCTCTTGAATAAATCATCCGATTTTGCCGAAATTGCAATCATTTGTCTTCCTGTAAATGAACGTCACATCTACCGATTTCCCTTCGGATTATTCCTCCGTAGAGCGTCGTTTTCTCGTCTTAAAGTTCTAGCAGCATTAATCTTTTCCACAGAGAGACCATCATCCCTAAGAGTCGTTCCTTTTTCCATACCTTTGATAGCTGTATGCACCTTGAGGTTTGTACGCGAACAACGTTACGTTATAAAGGAAAATGCCAGAGTGAAACAGAAACGTGTTTGTGAGTGTAACATTTTGCGACGAAGAAACAATATCTACAGAAAAAAAGGACGTAAAATGTTCTGTGCTCTTATAAACAGCCGATTTAATGCGAACTGTTTTCTGTAGAATAACTGTAAATACTAAAAATACGAATAAAAATAGCAACAGTTTCTGTTGCTGCGACTTATAGGACGGTAAGTTTGACTCGTGAGTCTCCACGTACCTACGCACGAATTAAAATAAAATGTAAGTCGATGTAGCACAATAATTAGAGCCCCAAAAATGCGAAGGTGAACTTTAAATGTGGCAGCTTTCCATGTTAAGTGTGCCATCCAAATGGACTACTCGCATCTACCCTGAAGATACTTACAGAAGTACTTGCACTCAGGCAATACTAATGTGAAGAAATCATAACACGAATCACTGTTAGTTTTTTCAACGAACGATGTTTACTCTCTTAATTGTTGTTTGTCCAATAGTATTTGTTAATAACTGTCCTATGGTACTCTATTTTGAGGTCGAAAATGACTTCACCCTTTCTCTCGCGTAAATATCACAAGATACGAATTAAAGTTCGATATAGGCAGATATTTCCAAACGCCCGATCACAGTGACGCAACTAAACCGGACGTCCTTTCTTCTCGGCCCTCGACACTGCCTTGTGGTGTAGTATGGCGTGTTGCGGCTGCAAACTGTTGCTCAGACTTGCGCGACGCGGCTACGTCTTGGGGCCGGCACCCTGCGGTGTTACCGCCTGCTGCGGCCCCAACTCCCGGCCGGCTTGCTGCTCGCCACTCGCACTCTCCTAGCTCGCTGAACGCCGCTTTGTCTGCTCCAAAATGGTTTCCCGTTCGACGAAGAGCTTCTCCTGGCTTCACACGTAAACCTTCCTGCCTACGGAGTCAGTTCTAGCTGAACTACCTCGGGATTGAGTTCCCATTCGCGACAACAATGCTATATCTTCTAAAAAATGTATGATCGTAAAAGATTAAATGTGAACTGTTTTCTGTGAATTAACTAAAATGATTAATAAAAAAACAACAGTGTCTTTTGCTACTGACCAGTAGGATGATGAGTTTGAATTCTGAGCTGCCAGGTAGCTAAGGATGCATTAAAATAAAACTGAAGTCGAAGTAGCATCGTCCTTAGGGCCTTAAAATGCGTAACTAGACTTCAAATGTGGCAACGTTCAATCGCTAGGTGCCAGCCAAAAGCACTTGCCGCATCTACCCTCAAAATAGTCACAGAAATATATGCAGGCAGGCAGTATTACAGTGAAGAAACCACAACATGACCGACTGAGGCAAAATCACAGCTCCCCAACTGAAATAGCAACTGATCACACAATACCTTTAACGTTTTCCTGACGCGATTATATTTGTATGCTGCACGCGCTGAATTTCTTCCAAGAATTTTTTTGCGGTCTTCTACACGAAGAAAGACTGTAAGTTCTGATTCCAACACTTAGAAAAAATCACGCTGTGCTCGTCGCGTTTTTGTAGACGGGGACCACACTTGACCAACGAGATCCACTCACCAACACCAGCTTCTCCAGACAAACCTGTCCGTCCGCGTGCGCCGGCCAAAACTGCCTGTAAAAGGTGTCCGTCGCCAGTTCTGAACTTTGTTTAAAACTATTCAAATATGGGAACTTCCATTTTTGCAGTATATTAAAATTACTTATTTATGTCTCTGTATAATTTTTTTCTGCCTTCGTATAATATATCAAATGGTTCGAAATTTTGCAAGCTCTTCAGTGCTACATTGAGATTTACAACTAGGTAAATAGTTTTAGTATTATTAGTGATTTATTCCTTGTTACAGCTACTTTGCCTTTTTCATTTACCAAAAATTAATAATAAAATAAAATAATATAATACTCCTAGTCCGCATCTCGTGGTCGTGCGGTAGCGTTCTCGCTTCCCACGCCCGGGTTCCCTGATTCGATTCCCGGCGGGGTCAGGGATTTTCTCTGCCTCGTGATGACTGGGTGTTGTGTGATGTCCTTAGGTTAGTTAGGTTTAAGTAGTACTAAGTCCTAGGGGACTGATGACCATACATGTTAAGTCCAATAGTGCTCAGAGCCATTTGAACCATTAATACTCCTACCACTAATTGCTACGCTATTTTAACTATTTAAACAACAGTTTTTGGTGAAACTCATGTCGGTCGTTAAGTGAAGGCTGTCGGCCACTGCGTTGTCCGTGGTGATGCCTGAAATTTGATATTCTCGGCACACTTTGACACTGTGGATCTCGGGATGTTGAATTCCCTAAGGTTTTTCGAAATAGTGTCCAATGCATCTAGCTCCAACTACCATTCCGTATTCAAAGTCTGTTAATTCCCATCGTGCAGCCATTATCATCCAGGAAACCTTTTCATATGAATCACCTGAGTACAAGTAACAGTTCCGCCAATGTATTGCCTTTTTATACATTGTGTACGCGATACCACTGCCATCTGTATATGACCGTATCTATATCCCATGACTTTCGTAACCTCAGTGTAAAGAGGAAGTGTTGTTACCAAAAATCCCGAAAAAGTTCTTGACCTGTTTACTTTAGGTTTTTGCACGATGCTCTAATGAACGTTCAGACCATCATAGGCTACAAATACTTATTTAATGTCTATGATATATGAATATACGTGTAACATATAAAGGGAAAACTTTGTTACCAGAAACACCGTAAAGTTATTGACCGATATACTTCAAAATTTTGCGCGATACTCATTTGAAATTGCGGACGGACATACGCCATGTATTTTCTAATTTGTGTGGTTTATGAATATGTATGTAATTCTATAATTTTCAGTGCGATAGGGTCCGCAGGTGCAGTGAATCTTTTGAAAGATTTCTTGACGCTTCAGTTGCCATTCTCTTTATTTCATGTACGGTTGTAATATGTCGGCCTTAGGCCATTTTCAAGTATCTAAAACGGAAGTATCATACATTGGGTACATTAGTGACACTTGTGATTTTGGTGCAGGAACAAGTCATATCTGTAGCTATATTAAGCGCATTATAACTTACTGCATGGATAATTTTTTTAGTAATAAATTACGTCATCAACTTGGTTGCTTCTATGACACCATGTTATGCTCATAAAATAAATCCGAGATGTTCACGTTATTTTAGGAGCACGTTACTTTCGAGCAGTTGTTACAAAGCTCTTATATATAAGGCCTATGTTTTAACTTACTTAAAACTAGGGAGATGATAATTATTTTACAGAAATTTGCTACTTAATCTGCATCTGCCTTTGTTCTCAGTTTTTTAACTATCATTCATCATTGATGTAAATATAAAATATGAGTGTAAATATAAATTATATAAAATAAATTGTAATTATTTGTTCTCTTATTGTGGGGGCACATAATGTTTGAATAGTTGGTACAAAGATTTTATATATGAATTCTATCACAGTTTGTTGTTGTTGTTGTGGTCTTCAGTCCTGAGACTGGTTTGATGCAGCTCTCCATGCTACTCTATCCTGTGCAAGCTTCTTCATCTCCCAGTACCTACTGCAACCTACATCCTTCTGAATCTGCTTAGTGTATTCATCTCTTGGTCTCCCCCTATGATTTTTACCCTCCACGCTGCCCTCCAATGCTAAATTGGTGATCCCTTGATGCCTCAGAACGTGTCCTACCAACCGATCCCTTCTTCTGGTCAAGTTGTGCCACAAACTTCTCTTCTCCCCAATCCTATTCAATACTTCCTCATTAGTTATGTGATCTACCCATCTAATCTTCAGCATTCTTCTGTAGCACCACATTTCAAAAGCTTCTATTCTCTTCTTGTCCAAACTATTTACCGTCCATGTTTCCATACATGGCTACACTCCATACAAATACTTTCAGAAATAACTTTCTGACGCTTAAATCTATACTCGATGTTAACAAATTTCTCTTCTTCAGAAACGCTTTCCTTGCCATTGCCAGTCTACATTTTATATCCTCTCTACTTCGTCCATCATCAGTTATTTTGCTCCTCAAATAGCAAAACTCCTTTACTACTTTAAGTGTCTCATTTCCTAATCTAATACCCTCAGCATCACCCGACTTAACTCGACTACATTCCATTATCCTCGTTTTGCTTTTGTTGATGTTCATCTTATATCCTCCCTTCAAGACACCATCCATTCCGTTCAACTGCTCTTCCAAGTCCTTTGCTGTCTCTGACAGAATTACAATGTCATCGGCGAACCTCAAAGTTTTTATTTCTTCTCCATGGATTTTAATACCTACTCCGAATTTTTCTTTTGTTTCCTTTACTGCTTGCTCAATATAGAGATTGAATAACATCGGGGAGAGGCTACAACCCTGTCTTACACCCTTCCCAACCACTGCTTCCCTTTCATGTCCCTCAACTCTTATAACTGCCATCTGGTTTCTGTACAAGTTGTAAATAGCCTTTCGCTCCCTGTATTTTACCCCTGCCACCTTTAGAATTTGAATACTATCACAGTACACTAATGAAAAAGTTCCGAGAACCACAAGAGTTGAGTAAAAACTGCTTTATGGTTGCGTAATGTTTCGCATTACTGTCATATTTATTAATGAGTGTAGCGATAATTTTACATTCTATGGTTCTGTAATGCTTCGCCGTAAAACTGGTAGAAAGTTGTCTAGGAATTTCCCATTTCGCAAGTATTTTTGCTCATTTAAAATTCTGTCTGACTGATCTTTCAGATGGAAGAAAATTTCAATTTCTTCCATTATATCCACGATTTTTCCTTTCTGTAACTTATGTAACATTTGAAGTGATCCATATAACAATAAACAACGGGGAGACAGACCTCAGAATAGTTATCCACAAATCAGACATATCCAGAGCTGTCTGCGTTTTCGCCACACCTGTACTATTGTGTGTGGAGACAGTTGGAATTGTCTGTCAAAGAGTATACAGACAAAAGATGTTAAGATACCGTCGACATACAATTACAAACTCAGACGAGGCAGCGTATATTTAAACGAAATGTCGGTATAATTTTTTTTTATAGAAATTTCAGAGCGTAAACCATAAATCTCTGAATAAGACATTGGTTGCAATCACTATGACAGCGGCGTATAGAGCCACTCCTCGAGAGTAATTTCTCACCCCAGTTTATCTGTGTACCTGTATTGCACTGAAAGTATGTGACAAGAGAGGTAATGTGACTGTATGCGCTGTGTGTCTCGTTTGGAAACAAATCTGTTTCATTCACTCACAGTACTTGCTGTTGACAACAGAAACGCTCACTTCGTACTTCGTCCTCGAGCTTGCATTCATTACTACTCGGGTCTTTCTTTTATCCATCAGTGTTTATTACACGTTAACACTGATACACAATACTGTGGATAGGTCTGCTCCTGACGAGTTGGACAATACGCACCTCGTCTATGGATTCACTGATTTCAATGGAAGAGCAGTATAAGGACACAATGCTGAGCTGTCATCACAGTAATTTTTCAGTTGCTGTTTTGATACGTTTGTACATTCTTACAATTTTTGAAATTGCATGTACAGGATTTTGTGAAGGTATTTTCATAGAGAAAAAGGCGAAAGTAGCAATGAGTCGAATAATTCATAACTACATTATTACTCTGTAATGAATCACTGGACACCGTGGGTCCCCCGTATCAAAATGCTCAGAAAATGACCCTGAACAACCTCCGAAATTTAGTCAGTTGAATTCGAGTTCACTCCCTGTAAGTGACTAGTAGTGAACAAACAGCGAAAGAGTCATTACCTTTTGGACTTGAAGCTGTAGGAAATCATGTTTCACTCTTTCGAATCGCTTGCGAAATATCAGGTTTTGAAATTCAATGGTGCACACTGGGAGGGGGATAGAAACAGAGTGCGCTTTGGTTGCAAGTGAGGCCGCGACAGTGGTTGCAGATTCCTCTCGGCACGTGAGAGGATCAATAGCGGCACTGCTCGGACCGGACACGAGCCTTATCGCCACTCTCAGCGCCCCCGCCGGTGAGGCGCCGACAGCTTATTTGCCGTGTTGTGTGCTGCAGCTGTAAAACCTCGGAATAGTCTGCTCCCTTGGCTCTAACAAGGGTAGAAATCCTCCAAGTGCTCTTCTGGGCCAGAGTAAAGGATAACTTTTTCCGCGTTAATACTCGCACGTTGTCACGAGCTTCTCTTCTGGTTTTGAGTGTCTCCACCTCTGGATCTTCCCGTAAACACACCACTCTATTCTGACAGCTCTTTACGTCTCTTCCCCACAGCAGAAGATATAATTCATTTGTCACAACTGCCCTTCGGATTACACATCACTCTGAGCATGCCGTACTTTATCAAATCACACTGGCTGGCTGTCGCGTATTTCACCTACAGGTCAATAGCATATATTCAGAGAACCATTACCTCTTCATTCCCTCCCACCTATCTGATATCACATCTACCCTTGTGTACGCTATATTTCTAAGCCTACTGCATCAAAACCTCATTATAACAACCAGATCATGTGCAATCATTCAAAACCTCAAAGTAAAACCTGATAAATTCCCTTCTGCAACCTCCTACATCAGCTTCCCTCTTCTCTTTTCCGTCTTTTGAGCTCATTTAATTGAGCTGTTTACCCGGAGCTGGTCATCCAATCGCAAAACATCATCCTTCACCTCTTCACCATCATCCTGTCTGATATTATCACCTCATGATAATCAGCTCTCTTAGTAATTTTCGACACGTTTTTCATGTTTCTATGTTTTATTTTAACCACGTTGTATTAAAGCATCTGTACGGATCAGGAAAAGTTAAATTCTGCTGCCAGTTGTGGGAATAACATAACAATAACAAACTCACGATCGACGCAAGTCATAATCATTTAATTTCGACCATCTGCTTAATTCTAACGAAACTTAGAACACAATCAGTCGAAGCCCCAGTCTATATAAAGTTTTATTTCTTGAGACAACGAAATATCTCATACTATGCATCGGATTAAAAAACCGAAGAAATAAATGTTCAGTATTTGTAAAAATGCTATTCGACGATACCAATGTTGATCCTCTAAGATGTGGGGTGGGATACAGTTTTGAAATCTTAAATAGGAACATACCATTTTTATGGCAGAATCGGATTCTATAGGAAAAAATACGTAACTTTTGTATGCAACACTTTTTTCGTTGCATGACAGATGACGCTGTAATCGACAAATAACACAACTGACTTCTAAAACGGGATTAACTAGAGAAAATTCATGGGATCGTAAACATAAAAACAGACATGTCTGGCATACGACTCAGTGTTTTACAGTTTTCTCCGTGTAGCTATTTTGAAACATTCATTCATGCATTATCTGGCTTGATCTCATTGCATGCACGCCGTCCCTCTCTCCTTAAACATGTTTTGTGGTAATCTGACTGCGTTATTGGTTGGAATGCGGGTTATTACAATAGAAGAGAAAATTTAAATGGTTTACGTTTAGGGGAGAAAGTGGTAGAACTTTTGGTAATGCTGTAACCCTTTCCGCTTAATCTTTCGTAGACAGTGTGCGATCACGCGCTTCTTTTTCGACAATTCTGCATCAAGGGAATTGTACAACCCCGAAAAAGGAACCGTCGAAGAAAAGTTGTTTGAGAAGGTATCGAAGTTGTGGCATGAACTGCGATGAATCGTAACCCCCACAAGAGCACTCGCCAGTTAAGTCGTGAATTAGTCAGACTACTGTTTGACAAACTTAGGAGTGTAGAAAATATCATCCGTTTCACATTTCACTCCATCAGGAACTTCATGGCAGTAATATTCAGAACCGAGGAACATTTTACCAGTGGTCACTTCAGTAAATAAAGAGATATCCCAGTTTCTTCGCTCGAGTTTTGTTTTCTGAGGAGTCCACTTTCACCTTCACAAACCACGGTACAATTAATCGACACAACATGCATTGCTGGGACTCATTGTTCCAGTCTTTATGGATGGAACCTTAAATGGTGATAAATATCGAACATTCTTGGAGGGCGATCTTCCCGTACTGCTTGCAGACCTTCTCTTGGGCTTGTAACAAAGAATTTTGTTTCAACATTGTGCTTGTCTAGAACATTATTCTGTTGTAGCACGGAAAATATTAGATTACGTATACAATCGTCGGTGAATAGGAAGAGGTGGTCCAGTGTCCTGGCCTGCAAAATCGGCAGATCTTACTTCGCCTGGCTTTTATTTGTGGGATTACTTGTAGAGTGAAGCAGTGCGATAATATGATGCAGAATATCATCAACGCATGTCAAAAGATTATATCGGAAACACTTCTCAGTTGTGTCGAATTATTCCATTTGCGGATAAATAAGTCCATCGAAGTGTGCGGCGATATTTTTGAGCACATACTGTGAGGTGAGAGATCACACCTGAAATAAGCTTTCTTCACAATTACTGAACACGTCTGGTTTCCTTTATTTTATCCAACGCATTTTTCTAAAGGGAATACCGATTTAGAACTCAATTTTGTGTCATGTTGAATACCGCGCTATATATCTCGCAAATATATTACGTTTTTGAATACGGTGCCTAGTTTTTGAGATATTTCCTCGCCTCAAGAAAAAAAAAGGCTCACCCTATATGTATGTATTACAAAAGATGGGATCACTCCAAGGGGAATGCTAAATCGGTAGTCGTATGGCACTGGAGGCTGGAAGACTCGAAGGAGCAGTTTTGGCCGCCTAATTAGAAAAGTTTTCTTCCTTCCTATACAATGGCATCTTATCTTCGCGAAGTATGGAAGTTGATTTTATGGAAATCTATTAGGTTTATGTGAATGCGATAAGTGCATGGCGAGCTTCTGTTGTTGGTGAGGATGAGAGAGAGGAGGTCCTTTGTCGAGCTTAACGACTTCGTCACTCCTTTGTTTAGTTATTTGGCCTACGGAAAATACCACCAATGTGGCCAGCGGAAAGGTAAATACAGTGGCATAATATCTTTCTTTGAAACATATGAATTGACTGACGTACACTATTTATAAAAGTAACTAATGAGCACTGGAAGACAGGGGCATATGTCGTTCAGAAAATATTATACTGATACTTACATGTAGAGTGTAATTTAAGTAAATCCTCGAGACGATTAAGTTGTGATCGTCCGAAACGCGTAATAGAAAACTTATGAAGTAACTTATGTGTTACATATTCTCGATGCAAAATCGCGTCAGTTTCACATAAAAAACTTGAGTGGATTGCGCGGCCAGAGGTTATATGTATTTGCCGCCACAACGTCCGAAGGCTTTTCCCTGGTCATTACTACTGGGGTTCTAACTGCTAGTTGCAACCGTTGTTTACTGCAGCACGGGACTCCAGCACCCGCTTACCTTGAGGTTTTCTTCTTTCATGTTAAAACTGTGGTCATGTTTACGAATTTCAATGGCTTTCCTGAGCAAACTGGCGTGGTAGCTCTTCTCCATAGCGAGAACTTCGCATCTGCGAATTTTATTTCGTCATCGATCTCACACAGCGCGTGTTCCGCCACAGCTGGTTTATCTACCTGTCCCAACCTGTGCTACCGTTTACATTCGGTTATCCTGGTATTGATGGATAGTACGGTTATTCTAATATTGGCTGTTCCACATGTATGCGATATACTCTCGACATGACGAGTGGGTCCCTTTTATCCTTTTCCTCTCTTATCTCTTTGGTCGGTTTCTAAGTAATCTTTACTCAGTGTCTGCGCAACACACAGCCCATTCTGTCCGTCACACTGGGGATGTAGAACAGAAAGGTCATACCCGACGTTTCTTCTTATGACGTGTAACTTTGCCGGGTGCTAGATTTCGTGAGACTTCTTGTGTAAGTGGTGGAGACCCATCGCTCCTCAGAACATATTCCTGGTGACGCATATGGCGTCCGAGGTACTGCGACTCACATACTCGTTTTGAGCGCGTCACGATTGTGTTGATCATACCTATGTTCTGACTAGGATAGTAAACTGAAAGTTGATTCCGAAACCAGATTTTAAATTACAAAGCTTTAACAACGACTGACCTGGGCTGTCACCATAATTCATTGGTTATGAGTTCCAGACTAAATCTGAAGAAATTACAGAAATGCCAGAACTTACGGAGGTGAGACCTCCATAAACTGAAAGAACAGAGGTTGTTGAGAGTTCCAAAGGAGGCATTACGTGGCGACTGACGGCAGCAGGGGAACGTAGTACTACAAAGACGACTGTGTAGCTTTGAGAAATGAAATAGTGAAGGCAGCAGAGGACCACACGACCAAACGAAAAGTCCATTAGAAATATTTGAGTACTGCACGAGATATTGAATTTGATTGTGAAAAAGCGGGAAATGAAGAACAGAAAAAGGAGTACAGACGTCTCAAACCGAGACTGATATCATTTTGTGTGTGTGTGAGTGGGAGGGTGGGAGGTGGGGGTGAGTGTGTTTTAGAACCACTGATGAAGGAATCTGCGGTGCATCGCAACTCATTTTCAGATAAGAAAGCTAACGATCCACAGTAAAGGTAGAACATGCTATAGAACATAGTTCGCCTGTATTCCTCCTCTCCATTGCGGCATTTGGTTGACCTGCACACTGCAACCCACATTAAAATCAAAGGAATTCAGATTTTTGCACTACACTTACTGTTTGTGAATCACTTGATTGCTCGACTCCTTACTTCTGAAATGGCAGAAATTGGACAGTTCCAGGCTGTTAATGCTTTGTGTCTAACCAATCTAATAATAATATTGTGTACAGCCGTATGTATTCAATGCTGTCTCGTGGTATTAGTTAATTCATTTATCTGCTTCGAAGCAAGTAATAAAGCAATTTCTGGACGACCGCAGGTATTATTTACAGTTTGGAGAAAACATTTTCTTGAGGTATTTAGTATATGTTACGTATAGGTCTCACTTTTATCATCACCACTGCACTGGAACACTACATATGTGTGGAGTGGACTATGTGAGGAACCTGTAACCTCCACCGGATTAATGCTACTAACTGAGAAAAAGTAATCGTTGATAACTTATATAATCAATATTAGAGTCTTACAAAATTGTGATAACAGTAATGATCTTTTGAAAATAATTTAGTTTCTTGATTGAAATAGAGTCAGAACGTTTAGTTTTTACCCCTCAGAAAATTTCATTTTACCCCTCAGACGGTAATTACCTCCAGGTTAGTAACCACTGCCTGGGGGAAAGGTAGATGCCACCTACCTAAAAATTAAAGATACCATTGAAAAAAAACAGCAGAGCTTTATGAATATCGGGATCTCATACGTTAAGAATGTACTAGGAAAAGAAGGAAAAACTGAATGGTTATTCAAGGAAAATTGGCTTGAAGACAGTATAATACAAAGGGCAGAGGAAACTAATAAAAGTCAGATACGAGATATGATACTGCGAGAACAATTTGCCAGAACACTGAAAGACGTAATTGGGAACAAGGCCACTGTATCAGATGACATTTCTTCAGAAGTATCAAGATCCTTGGCGATCCAGATATGACAAAACTATCTCATTTGGTCTGCTGGATTCATGAAACAGGCGAGATACCCTCAGACTTCAAGAAGAATGCAATAATTCCAATTCCAATAACAGCAGGTGCTGACAGGATTGAATATTACCGAACTATCAATTTATTAAGTAATAGCTGCAAAATACTGACCAGAATTATATGCAGAAGAATAGATAAACTGTAGGGAACGACCTTGAGGAAGATAAATTTAGGTTCCGGAGGAGCGTAGGAACATGAGGGACGTTAATGACCCCACGACTTACTTTAGTTTCATTTAAGTAAGGTAAACCTATGTTTATAGCACTTTTGGATTTAGAGGAACTTTTGACAATGTTTACTGGAATGCACTGTTCGAAATTTTGAAGGTACAGCGTATAAAATACGCGGAGTGAAAGATTATTTACAACTTATGTAAGTAGGCTGTTTATGTTTTCTCTATGTAAGTAGGCTGTTTATGTTTTCTCTATGTAAGTAGGCTGTTTAGGTTTTTTTATTGGTAACGCCACCTCTGTATGAAAATCACTGGCTGTGCTGTGTGCAGTCTGTGGCTGCTTTGCATTGTTGTAACACTCGCCATTGTAGTGTTAGGCAGCTGGCTGTGAACAGCGCGTAGCGTTGCGCAGTTGGAGGTGAGCCGCCAGCAGTGGTGGATGTGGGGAGAGAGATGGCGGAGATTTGTAATTTGTCATGAACTGCTATATTTATATATGATGATATCAAGGTAAATACATTGTTTGTTCTCTATTAATTTCTTTCATTTGCTAACTATCCCTATCAGTAGTTAGTGCCTTCCATAGTTTGAATCTTTTATTTAGCTGGCAGTGGTGGCGCTCGCTGTATTGCAGTAGCTTGAGCAGCGAAGATTTTTGTGAGGTAAGTGATTTGTGAAAGGTATAGTTTAATGTTAGTCAGGGCCATTCTTTTGTAGGGAATTTTGAAAGTCAGATTGCGTTGCGCTAACAAAATATTGTGTGTCAGGTTAAGCACAGTCTCGTGTAGAATTGTTCAAAGGGGACGTTTCATATGGCGACCCTGCCAGGATACCTCACTGGAATCTTCTGATTTTTCTTGTAGTTTGTGTAACTAGTGTAGATTTTGTTTATTGCTAGCGCGTAATTATAGAGACAATTTCCTTTGTAGTTGCAGTCTTTCATTGTTGTATAGTAAAACAGTTGTGGCATGCATGTAGATTTGCACTAAGTATTTCGCAGCTGCGCTTGCAATTAACTAGATATTATTTTCAGTGCTATGTTAATGTGTTCTCTTATTTTTGATCTTCAAATTGTATTTTTCTGTGTTGTCGTGTGAAATACTGTGACAATAATGGCGTGTGAAAAACGTAATACTAGGCTCCAAAGTAAACTGAGAAATGACAGTGAAAATGACAGCAGTGTGTTAGCGCCACCGAGTAATGAATTAACTGATGTTGAAAGTAGTAATTTGGTAATCGTGCATAGGGAAATGGAGCGGGCGGCAAACAATGGCACGGACAGTGAAACGATTAGTGAAGAGGGAAGCATTATCGATCGATCGGTCGGCAACAGCTCGCCTCAGGAATCCGAAATGACAGGACACAATTTTGCAAATACTGTAGATTCAGGTTTTGCGTCCTGACCGTTTTCTCAAATGAGTCAAGACACATTTTCCGCTTGTCAAAATGTGAATGTTGCCGGTGCAAATTCACTGCCGAAAAGCACTGAGGAACATGTTTCAGACACCAGTGCATTGTTATTACAGTTAATGCAACAAATGGGACAAAAGCTTGAAAAGTTAGACACAATGGAACAAAATCTTCAAAAGTTAGACACAATGGAACAACACCAGAGACAAACACAGCAACAGTTAGACGCAATGGGACAAAATCTTCAAAAGTTAGACACTACACTTGAACAAACACGTGAAGATTTAACCACTGAGTTACATAACATCGAATCGAAATGTCAAAAGGTCTGTAATGACGTAAAAACTCAAATTTGTGAGCATTTTCAACCAATTTTTTCGCGGCATGAAAATGCATTACGGAATCACGAAGCAGCCATAAAAGAACTGCAAACTATTGTTCATGAAAATCATGAGACCTTGCAAGCTAAATTTGACTCAGTTGCATCTACCGATTCGGTTACGCAACTTGCAAAAACTCAGGAAAACTTAAAGGACACAGTAGATACTCTGAAACTTGGTTCAGAAAAACACACTGAGGAAATAAGTACACTATCGGATAAAGTAGCCGAGCTTTCAGATCAGTTCACTAACTTATCTACAAAGGTAGATGATGATCTGAATGACACAACACCTGTAGCCTTCACTGACACAGAAGAGTATGAACAAATTAGGAAATTCAAACAAAATCAGAATCAAATTAATACGCAACACCAAAGAGAAATCCGGGAAGTACAAGATCAGCTGACACAGATAATACAAGAATTACGTATTTCAGAGGACACTCGCGCCCCAACACGGGAAGAGGGACTTAGAAATACGGAAAAGACGCAAAATAATAACACAGGGCATTTCGGAAGTTATGAAAGAAACTGGCAATGTGCACCGAATTTCGAGATGGAACGGCCGACACGACCTAACAATGACCGATATGCGACTCGCCGACATGATGATTTTGAGTATAAGCTGTTCATTACTACACGTAAATTCAAAACATTTAAGAATTCAGGCAACGACATTCATCCACAAGCATGGCTCCATCAATTCTCTCATTGTTTTCCTCCCAACTGGTCGTTAGAACAGAGATTAGAATTTATGTGTGGCTACTTAGAGAATGAACCAGCTGTAAGAATGCGATCGGTCATTCACGATTGTCACAGTGAAGGAGAATTTTATCATGCCTTCCTCTCAGCATATTGGTCTCAAGCCACACAAGACCGCGTAAAACATGGCATCATAATGATGAAACATTTCGAACAATCTGAATTCTCCAGTCTTGTGAAATATTTTGAAGACATGTTGCACAAGAATCAATATCTTTCAAACCCATACAGCCCCTCAGAACTCATCCGCATTTGCTTACTCAAATTGCCTGAACATTTACGACATATTATTTTAGCAGGACGTTGCAAAGATGACATTGAAGCATTTCAGGGTCTGTTACAAGAATTGGAAATTGACACTGACAATCGGGGAACGTGGAAACAGGAGCACAACTATTACAGGTCACATCTGTCACAATTCCACGATGAAAGAAGTAATAACTGGACACGACAAGGCTATTCTCACAACACATATCGTGACCAAAACAGACACCACCTGTATGACAACCGTTGGCAGAGTAGTAATAACTACAGGGAAAGATCACCTCTCCGTGGTAATGACTATCACAGAGACAATCAGAGAAACAGACAATATGGGAACCAAAACAATCATTATCAAGGGAGACAGAATAACTTCAGACGCAACGGTCCAGCGCGCAGTTACGATTCAGGGAGAAATTCTCCATCGCTTAACCGACAAGAAAGAAACTACAGGAACTATCGACATGACGACAGACGATGTGATCGTAACGACAGAACTGAATTGCATCAGAACTGGCGGGATTTGAACAGGGCAGGGCCCTCTCGTCATGGTGAATTTGTAGAAGTTAGGTCTCCTAATCCCAATAACGGCGCGCGCCAACAAAGAGACAGACAATCACTCGCACAGCAGGCAGCCGCGTGCGCCCGCTGGCTCCGAGAAAAATAACATAAGACGCTAGCCTGGAGAAAAATTTTAGCATTCTTTACCGATGTATACAACATGATAATTGCTTTGAAGTTGAAACTCTGTGCACTAGGAAGAGTAAAGGTTTACACCACATTTCACATGTAAAACCGTTTATTGAAAGATAATCTGCTTTTTAACTTTGTCTTTGCCATAAAACTTTTCACTTCACATTACTAGTATGCTTAAGAAACTGTTAACACACAACAATGTTTGAAGTACAATATCCAGTCTAGAACCTAGGGAACATTTTTAAACAGAAATTACGAATGCATTGTTATAGTGAACAGACGACACAGTGTTGTATTTGTACATTCTTGCTTGTTTGTTGCACGATTACGTAACGACTATAAGGCTCACATACTTAGAACATTTACCAGTACTGCTAATAAGATTTTAAGGCAACATTTTGGTTGACCTGAAAATATATTCTGGATTTAAAGTACTTTCTGTGAGATACCAGATGACACAGTGTTAGTTTATGTGACAGTTACACGATTTTATCACGACACTACTAATGAGTGACAATTTACAATGTTGCTTTTGCAGTGTTTCTGTTTTATATCCGCACAGTTTTTCTGAATTCTTCTGGAAAGCAAAACATGTTTTAGTAGTAAGCTACAATGTAAGGGCCTTTTTCTTAGCACAACAATACTTTACAGTATAGTATTTTCTTGATCACAGTAATGTACATAATAATTATGATATCTATACACAAAGCATTTCACTTTCGTTTCTGATGGGGTAAGTACATTGACTTCTGCAGAACTTAGCTTTCGGAGGACGATAATTACGACACTTCCACAGAATTATCTTACAGCAAGACGCACATTTAGCGCTACAGGACACGCATTTGAGTGATTAATTTTGTACTTAAAACATTTATTTTTAAAGATATTTGAAGTACAATGATACAAAGGTTTTCAGTGATACATTTCATTTCATTGCTGTAATCTGTAACACCTGAGGTTATAATTACATTAATCCTCAGGGGGGTACACGCTTACTTTGTGTACCATGTGTGTGGCAACCACAAGGAACCCTAGCTAATATAGTATTTGCTTATACAACTTTACACATCGGTACCATATTTCTCTAACACACAAATTACACAGCTATCTGATCATTTAACTGAGAGATAAACATTTTTTACTACATCAGTGACACATGTTTACGCAATACACAGTTGGATAACTTCACACTTATGAAATTGTATTTAGTCTGTACTTTGTGAAATGCTCATATTTTTTCGGAACCATTGTGATACTATGAGAGCTTTGAATGATGTATTTGGTATGGGATCATGATTTTTAAAGTACGTTTGAGGTAGGTGACACTATTTAAATGAGCAGAGAATTATTTTTAGGTTTTGAAGTTATTGGAGGAAGCTACGACGATTTTGAGATTTGACTGAAGTGTTATGATGTTATTATTACGACGACGATGTGTATTATGTTGTTGAGGAATGTTTATTATGCTACGTGTTTCTCACGATGAAATATTGAAGAAGTGTCGACGAATATGTATATGTATAATGAGGTAAGGAATAATGAGTAGTGTTTAGGGACTCTGATTTATGAAAAGGATGTTGGAAACCAAGAAACGTACTTTAAGAGTTATGACATGTGTGAATCATGTGTGAATGTATCACAATGCCACTGAAAATTTTTTTTGGACACTGTTATATTCATAGGATTTTGTTTCTACAGATTTGCAACGCTAATTCTTGACCTGTGAAATATTTTTATATGAGACTGCCACGGTAGCAGAAACTGCTGTCGTAAATATTTCCGTACGAAAGTTAACGGACCACGTACACATAATGCGTCGTGGGCACCCAGCTGTGTCAGACGCCTGGAGAAAAAGCCATTAGCACGTGCCTTTCAGAGCACAGGAAGAAAAAAAAAAGGGACGCCATTAACCTCGCTTCTGACATTCCTTTGTAGAAAGCATCGTAAAAACGACACGGTCGAACTTGAAAACATATGATTACACTGGGTGCCTAATGAATTGACGAGAAATATTTTTACATCTGCACACCTGATTATGACAAGCGTCTTTCTACGAGAGTTGAGAAAGTTTCTACTAACTTATGAAATGTCACATGACTACTGAATGATATTTTTATACTTTGCTTTTCGTAGTTGCTTATTTCATTTGATATCTAGTTTCTAGCTGCACTGCAGCATTGGTTAAAATAAAATTTTATAGATGTACTAATATAAATATTTTCTGTCTACAGATCGAGTAAATAATAATTTTTTTCAAAAAATGAGGGAGCACAAAATGACATTTACCTTCACAGGAACTGCATTCATAATTTTCTTTTCAAGTAATTGGTAACTTTTTGGTAGAATAACTTCTTGTGGTGCACCACTTTAATTACTTAGACATTAAGATGTGATTATACTTTTCCCTTATCTGCATTGTTATCTTTACTGTAATATTTTTTCTGCTTGCGCTATGTCATGTTTAGGTATAAGTTGCTGCTGTTTGCCAGGCATAGTGTTATTGAATTTGACTTTTGCTCATTTATGCTGCTAGCTTTGCCAATTTGCATTTTTTGCATTGCTGTTTGTGTTGATTTGTTATGTGATGCTGCATTGCCTCGTCCCTTAGTTTAGCATCTGAGCTCAGTAGATTTAAGTTAGCTTAAGAGGGGGTAGCCTCTAAGAGAATGAGTTGCGATGAATTGGAAGAAATGCATTGAGAAAACAGGTTTAGGTAGGATTTTCTTGGAAATAAATGTTGAGGTAAGAAATGTGTGAACATATAAATACAGAAAGCATGCTTAGATAGAATTTTTTTGGTGGAAACAAAGGATGAAATAAGAGGAGAGATATATGAAGTTTTGGGTTGGACTGCAGTACCACATGTTACACTGAAAACAAACCCTGTCCTTTCCCTTTTGTGTTATCCCACTATCTGTTTGTGTACCCTTGTGTATTTGTTTTCTTCTTGTCTTTGTGTAGTTTCATAGAATTTTTTCTTCTTTTAATATTAAGCTACATTCACTATGATGAGGAATACTGTTATCCTCGAATATAATTGGCATTAATAATATGTTATTTACTTTGTAAAGATGTTAGACATTGTTAATTCTGTTCTGTTTCATGCTCATGTGTGAAATTGATGTTTCAAAAGTTATTCTGCTCATTTATGTATTTACTAATGTCATAATTCCTGTAACACTGATGTATATGTTATATCGATTCTTTTGTAAAGCCCATATTACTACAAATGTTATCTGTATTGTTATGTTTTTAATGATGTATTTTGTACCTTTTGTAATTATATTTTCGTGTTATAATATTGTAATTGACACCAGTTCATCAAATTAAGTAACTTGTAGGCTTTCCTTTCACTGCACACGTTTCTGTTGGTCATAGTATATGGACAATATGTGAGACGTAGGGACTGTTAGTGTTTGCACATGTGTTACTAATTCAGCAAGGGACTGGATAACAGCATTGCTCGTTCTAAGGACAATTCCAAAAACGTTGTGAGTGCACAAGTGGTGGTTTATGGACTTGCTATATTCTCTGCAAGACTCTTCGATGGTGATTGTGTACCTGCACAGTCGCAACAGATGGCTGCTGGCCATTTCTACCAGGACTACAGTGGGTCTGCTCTGTGATGACCTACCTACCAACATTCTTCAAAACGTCGAATGACTCTGCTGTGGGTTTGCTATGTTGTGGCCCATTACCTGTCTGCATGTCGAGAGTCAGCACTGTCTTTCCATTGGAAGGACAACACTACTTCTTCAAGACTGCATGGAAATCCACTACTTCCGTGTGCATTTTCTTCTACTGCTCAGACTTCGAGAAAAACACTATATTTTACCGTAATGAATGATCAGGACTGTCTTTATGGACTGTGGCAAAATTTTAGCTTTTGACCAACGTTGTATCAATAAGTGTGTGCATTTGATTTCTTTGTTATTGTAATTATGAAAAAATGTTTTTCAAATCTGTATTGGCCACTGCCCAATCCAATATGTAAAAATTTTTGTGGGGAGCATGGGGGCTATGTAAGTAGGCTGTTTATGTTTTCTCTATGTAAGTAGGCTGTTTATGTTTTCTCTATGTAAGTAGGCTGTTTAGGTTTTTTTATTGGTAACGCCACCTCTGTATGAAAATCACTGGCTGTGCTGTGTGCAGTCTGTGGCTGCTTTGCATTGTTGTAACACTCGCCATTGTAGTGTTAGGCAGCTGGCTGTGAACAGCGCGTAGCGTTGCGCAGTTGGAGGTGAGCCGCCAGCAGTGGTGGATGTGGGGAGAGAGATGGCGGAGATTTGTAATTTGTCATGAACTGCTATATTTATATATGATGATATCAAGGTAAATACATTGTTTGTTCTCTATTAATACCTTTCATTTGCTAACTATCCCTATCAGTAGTTAGTGCCTTCCATAGTTTGAATCTTTTATTTAGCTGGCAGTAGTGGCGCTCGCTGTATTGCAGTAGCTTGAGCAGCGAAGATTTTTGTGAGGTAAGTGATTTGTGAAAGGTATAGTTTAATGTTAGTCAGGGCCATTCTTTTGTAGGGAATTTTGAAAGTCAGATTGCGTTGCGCTAACAAAATATTGTGTGTCAGGTTAAGCACAGTCTCGTGTAGAATTGTTCAAAGGGGACGTTTCACTTATACAGAAGCCGTACTACAGTTATAAGAGGCGAAGGACATGATAGGGAAGTAGTAGTTGGGAAGGGAGTGAGACACGCTTATTACTTATTCCCAGTGTTATGCAGTCTGCGCACTGATCGGCGGGTAAGGAAACCAAGGTGAAATTTGAAAGGATTTTCAAAATTCAGAGAGAATTGTTGGCCAGGAGGCCCCAAGTTAGGCCGCCAAGTGCAAGTTTTACTTCAGTCGACGCCACATTGGGCGACTTGAGCGCCGGTGATTAGGACGAAATGATGATGAGGACAACACAGCATCCGGTCCCCGGGCGGAGAAAATCTCTAGCCCGGCCAGGAATCGAACCAGGGCCTGCTTGCATGGGAGACGAACACGTTACCACACAGCTAAGCAGGCGGACATCAGGGTGAAGAAATAAAAGCTTTTGAACTTTGCCGATGACGTTGTAATTCTCTCAGGGATGGGAAAGGACTTAGAAGAGCAGTTGAATGTAATGAATAGTCTCTTGAAAAGAGGTTATAAAACGAACATCATCAAAAGCGAACCAAGGGAAATACAATATTGTTGACTGAAGTCGGGCGATGCAGAGAAATTAGCTTAGGATTGGAGACATAACAAGTAGTTCATAAGTTTTGTTATTTGTGCAACAGAGTAACTAATAGTGGTGGCTGAATTCGAGAGTATATAAAATGCAGACTGGCGATAGCTATAAAACCTTTCCTGAAAAAGAGAAATTTCTTAACATGGAATTTAGATTTAAGTATTAGGAGGCCGGGAGGGTAATTTTGTACGTATGTAAAATATTAATGATAAAAAGTTCAAGAAAGGAGAGAATGGAAGCTTTTAAAATATGGTACTACAGAATGAACATGTAAAATGCTATTTCTTCTACGCAAATGTGGACGTAAAATCTTCTTTTGTTTTCATAAACAGCTGGTTAACTGCGACCTATTTTCAGTATAATAACTGTGCTGCCAAAAAGGTGAATAAGAAAGACAACAGTTTCTGTTCCTACTGAGTTGTAGGACGATAAGAGATCCCACATACCTATGCACAAATTAAAATAAAACATAGGTTGATGAAGCGCATTTCTCAGGACCCAAAGATGCGCAGGTGGACTTTAAATGTGGCAACGTTCAATATCTAGCGGGCCAGCGAAACACATTTGTCGCATCTACCTTGAAAATAATCACACAGATATATGCAGGCAGCTACTACTACGGTGAAGAATCCCTAACACGACTCACTGTGGTTTATATTTTTTTAACAAACGATATTTATTAGCTTACTGATTGTTTAGACAATAATATTTGTATGATTTTCAATGCGTCAGGGTCCACAGTAGCGATGAATTTTTTGAAAGATTTCTTGAAGCCTTCAGCTGCCATTCTCTTTATTTCCTGTACTGATACTTGAAAATGGCCTTAAGGCCGAAATTGTACAATCATACAGGAAATAAAGAGAACGGCAGCTGAAGGCTTCAAGAAATCTTTCAAAAAATAATATTTGTTAATAACTGTCTATATGGTAATCTGTTTTGAGGCCATAGATGACTTCGCCCACTCTCTCGCGTAAACATCACTCATTTCAAAGTAGAATTTGATAGGGCAGATATTTCCAAACACACAATCGGACTGCTAGCAAGTAAACTTGATGTTCAAAGATGAAATATTCCGAAGTGCACGACTTACTGCTAGCTGTAATGTTAAAAGATTTCGCGGTATTCGACTGAAATTCATAAATCCCTTCTTCAAATAGCACCTGATCGCACAATAACTTTAAAGTTTGTAACCTCCCCACAAAAAATTTAAAAAATGACAATATTATTTATGAATGCTAATGGACATTGCGCTAAGTGTAACCTCTCCACTGAAATTTTAAAGACAGAAATAATAAATGAATGGGAGCCAAGAAGCAATATTGTCCCCACGCAAATATTTAAATAAAAAATATAATAATAAATGGGAGCCAAGTGTAACCTCCCAATCGCAATCTGACTGAAAGTATAAGCTGTCACGAAAATGATAAAAAACAATTCAGTGCTAATGAAACTTCAGTGACAATGAAAATTCAATTAAACCGAAATATCAGTCTTTGGCCCTTGTGTAAAAATCGAAATTAATTTCTTACCTCATTGAAACTGCTTGTCAAATTTCTGCTCTTATTGTTGCACACGGCTTGGAGGAACTGCATTGCAAATAATATATATTTTTTTTTAAATTTAACTGAAATTTTTCTTTAAGGAAAGTGGAACGAAATCGTTAGTTCAATTAAATAAATTTTTTTTTTTTGTAAAAATTGCTTTGAAATCAAAATTATTATTGGGGCACTTGGTGGAAATTAATTACAATAAATAAACTTTACATTATCTGATGATTACCTTAATTAACAATATACCTCATTCAGCCTCTTGACCAGAATGCCAAGTCGACGCTCGCCGACTGTGTCCCGCTCGCGACCGTGACAGGACTAGACCACTACTGCCGACAGACTACATCACACAACCGCACTGGGCTGCTACTACTGACCGACTGCTCTGCATGACGACTACTAGCGAACTGCACGCAACTCAACTGAGCTACTGCTACCGACAGAGTGCACTGGCCTACTGCTACTCGCGTACTGCTCTACATGACGACTACTAGCGTACAGCTCGCAACACTCACGCGGTCAAGCGCAGACTAACCTCGATAATAGGCTCTCTGGTCAAAGATTTTAACGTGCCTCACCATCGCTGCTACGTTACATACGTGTTTCATAAGCCTCCACTGGGGGGGCAAAAATTTGGCAGCGATGGTGAGTCATTTGGACTTGCCAAGCGCGGCAAAATTTTTCTTTAATTAATAAACTACTACAATTTACAGAATATTTAGATGTAGTACGTGAATTAAATGTTGTGCACATGCACCGAGTACAAAATATATCAGACAAAGACAAAATGTGAGTACAAAACATAGTAGCAAATCAGAAAACTGTATATACAAATTATTTGAAAGATAACCGAGTGCACACGCACTGAAAAAATTCTTTAGCATATTCAGAACAAATAAACAGACTGGCAAAAAAAATCATGTTGACAAGTGACATGAGTGCACATGCACTGCAGTTGAGAACATATCAGCAAATGATGAAATGTATATACAATGAGTAACAAATGACATAAGTGCATACACACTGAAGTATTGAATATACAGAATGAGTACAAATCATATTGAAAAATGAGAAAAGTGCACAGGCACTGAAGTTCAATAGAAAACATATTAACACCTAACATAAGTGCACATGCACTGTAGTTCAGAACATATCATTAAAATAAAAATGTATATACAATATAAAAGACAAGAGTGCACATATACTGTACTTCAGAACAAATCGAAAAAATGTCTTAGGCATTTTCGCAATAAATAAACATAATAGCAAAAAGTCATGTCGACCAGTGACATAAGTGTACTCGCACTGGATTTCAGCGAATCGAAAAAAATGTATAGCCATGAACATAAATGATGTTAGCAAAAAATGATTTTCACTATGTGACAAGAATTAGGATAGGAAAGGGAAGGATTACATCATGGTTGTAGCACTTTAGATTGCACACAGCTGTTCTGAAAGTCCATATCTTTCCACAGAAGTACAACACCAAGTGACACAATTTGAAGTTCTTTTCCCATCAGAATTTATCAGTGTAGCCAAGACACTGAACTGTCGCAGTAATGTTCCATGTTCTCATTTTGGTAGTACACTAGGTACACCAAACAGTGGGACCATAATAACGTCTTCATCGCTCACGGTGGTGGACAGCATGTCGTGTCAACACCACGCTCTTACAAGGCACACCAACGTAGAATTAGTGCAAAACCAAAGATAGTGCTCCATGATCACTAGGATAGACAGGACAAATGGACATTGCAGTAATTCAGGGTAGTTAGCTCATAAGGTGAAGGACATTAAGTCACATACCATTCTTCATTAGTAGTTTGCGGCATTCATAGCCCAGTTATTGAACATTTCTGTACCATGTATGTAGTATTACAGAAAAATGTTCATTAATTGTTTTACATAGAATCAGTAACCTTCTTTTCCTAGTTACAAAGCATTATGAAATAATCACATTCTTTTCCAGTTACAAAGTATAGCATAGTTAATTAATCATTTGTCATTCCAATATAGTAAGAATCATATTCTTTTCCAGTTACAAAGCATAATTAAGAATCATTAGCCTTCTTCTAATTACAAAGCATTATTAAACAATCACATTCTTTCCCAATTATAAAGCATAGCATAATTAATTAATGATGATGATGATGAGCGTTTGGCGTCATTGGCCGGGAGGCCCCTCGCGGGGCAGGTCCGGCCGCCATATCGCAGGTCTTATTACATTCGGCGCCACATTGGGCGACCTGCACGCCGGATGGGGATGAAATGATGATGAACACAACACAACACCCAGTCCCTGGGCGGAGAAAATCTCCGACCCAGCCGGGAATCGAACCCGGGCCCAGAGGACGGCAATCCGTCACGCTGACCACTCAGCTACTGGGGCGGACATTAATTAATCATTTGTCATTCCAATAGTAATAATCATTAGCTTTTTCCTAATTACAAAGCATTATTAAACAATCACATTCATTTCCAATTGTAGAGCATAGTTAATCATTTGTCATTTCAATATATAGTAAGAATCATTAGCCTTCTCCTAATTACAAAGCATTATGAAACAATCACAGTCTTTTCCAGTTACAAAGTATAGCATAGTTAATTAATTATGTGTCATTCCAATATAGTAATAGTTATTAGCTGGCATCATGGGTAATCGTATTACAATAAACAGTGGCAGTCCTTGGCCAATTACAAAGCATTATTTTTTATATATATTTTTTTATCATTAAGAAGTCATTACTGAAGTGACTTACTATTCAGAGCTAATCAGTATTACTCAGAACTTTCTCAAACTGGTATCACTACTTGGGACTGGTAATACATTTTTTTTTTGTTAGCAATGCATTGCGTTGGGATCGATAATTAATTGCTGAGGCATAACACTATTTGCTTTTGACCTATTGCTGCAAATGAGGATAGTTAACGTCATTCGTCATGAGTCAGCTGTAGCAAGGTTATGTAACAGAGCAGTATATGTGATCACATTTATAAATGATAAACACAAATGGGTAAAAAATAAAAATGCAAGTACTAGAACAGGTATAATAAGTAACAGGTTTAGTAAGTATCATGAAAAGCTTCTCCTGGAAAAAATACAAAATGGATTATTGACCTGAAAGAAGAAACGCACACTATGCTGAAAAGTAGTGAACTTTGAATTAACAGGTAGTGAAATGTGTATAAAAAATGTGTTCATAGCTGTCCTTTCCAAAACTTTCTGTCATCCTACTATGCAATATAACACCTGCTGTCAAAGGAAACTGCAACAAATACTGAAATAACTACATAGCATAAATACATAACTTCAACATTATCCTCATCTGTAAAGAAAAAACTTCAATATCAATCACTTCATTATCCATATTATCATAACTTCATTATTATCATCACCTGTAAAGAAAAACTTCAGTATTCATAATAGCATATTCTTCATCATTATTCATCAGCATTCATTATCATCTGCAAAAAATCACTTCATTACTCATTATACAACTATTCCTTATCTCTAGCATATTTCATCACTAAAACTAAGATGTGTAGTTCTGTCTGACAGCCTGCATCAATCACCTTGTATTCTGGAAGAAAATTAGTGAAGACTGCTATTCTACGATGAGTATAGTATATTCTTGTTAATGTTTGTTAATCCTGATCCATTTACTCTTCCTCATAAAATTATTGCATCTTCTTTCGTTTATTCCGTAGGTGAAATTCCCATTTCTGTTGAATTTATTTCTTACACGCATCATTTCTTTCTGAAATTGATGAACAAAGATTAATGTCCTGCATTCAAATCATATACCCACTAGATAATGACTGATTTATGGTAACATAATTAACCATACAGCATAACATGGCAGAAAACGTAATATGTCAAAGACATTGACAGTGTTCAAAGCCAAAATGTACAGAGAATATCACAATACAGCAGCAAAAATGTAAAACAGTCACGATCTTGAGGTGTCATAGAGCAACAAATGTCAAAGTCAACTGGTGTGTGTTATATCTTAACTATTTCACAATACATACAAACAAAACTGGAGTACAATCATATACACAAAAAAAATGGAAAATGTGCACGGTCTGATGTGTAACGACAAGAAAAGCGACCTGCTAACCTTACCTTGCCGGGCACTTGCCAAGAAAAAATACGATAATCATAAGTAATTAGTCATGTGAATATAATTGCATTAGAAAATGGCATCATAGTGTGTTGAATCATACAGTGTCTTCATTCAATAAACTGTTTAATGTTTGAGATATGGTGGTTGCCTTTCGATTTTCTGGTTCTCAAAGTTTCGACGTGTACAACATTGGGGTGAGGGATGCTGCGAATCCGATATGGACCTGAGTATAGAAGTTCAAATTTACTGCACTTACCTTTTATTCTGCTGGATAAATAGTGTGTACGTACTAATATCTTCTGTCCAACGTGAAAGTCGCGGCGTGTACAAACCTGTTTTTGCTGTCTTCTCCGGCGCTCTGCGGCACGTTTGATGTTGTTCAGCGCAATGTCAATTATTTCGTGGTGTCTTAGTCGACGACATTTAGGGAAGTTTACTAATTCTTTAATTTTGTTTGATGGTTCAACGTTTTTCAATATAACAGACGGAGATAGCATAGTAGATTCATTTGGAATGGAATTAATTACATCTTGGAATGAGAGTATGTGTGTATCCCAATCAATATGTCTTTTGTGGCAGTATATTCGGCACAGCTTACCAATTTCTTTCATTAACCGTTCACAAGGGTTCGAAGAAGCGTGGTACTTGGATATATAGATCGGAGAAATGTTTCTAGCTCGTAACATGCGTGTCCATATGGCACTACGAAATTGAGATCCATTGTCAGAAATTACTCTCATCACATGCCCTACATGAAATAGAAAATGTTTTACAAATGCTTTCGAAACAGTTTTAGCAGTAGCTTTGCGTAACGGAGTGAAAGTAACAAATTTTGAAGTGAGCTCAACAGCGACAAAGATGTAGCAAAAACCTCTGTTAGTTCTCGGAATCGGACCAAAAATATCTACTGCGGCCATGTGTCTTAATTTAACAGGTACAATAGGATATAAAGGAGGAATATGTGAAGTGGTGTCTGATTTAGCTTTCTGGCAAATTTTACAAGACGCTAAAACTCGTCGTATACGTTTCTCCATGTTAGTAAAATAACAGTTCTGTCTCAGTATAAGAAAACATTTTCGTGCTCCGTAATGTGCGTAACTTAAATGAGTGTACCAGATTAGTTTGTTAACCAGTTCGTCAGGAATGCATAATAACCAATTGTTGCTGTCAGGATGAGAGCGGCGAAACAGAATGTCATTGCGTACAGTGTAATGGTTTCTAATCGTAACATTATTTTTATCTTGCCAAAGGTGTTTAATTTCTTTCCACACGTTGTCTTTATTTTGTTCTTGTGCTATGTCCTGTAATGACGATGAAATAAAGTTTTCAAATGCAACTTGCTGAATGTACATGACACTGAAATTTGTTTTGCAGAAGTTGGTTGCTACGTCTTGCTGATTGTTGCTGAAAGAACGCGATAGTGCGTCTGCTATAACATTTTGTGTGCCGGGAATGTGAACTATTGTAAAATGAAATTCCTGTAAATATAGTTTCCATCCACTTAATCTGTTGTGAGTAAATTTAGCTGAAAGTAAAAATTGTATAGCTCTATGGTCTGTGTAGGTGGTGGTATGTCTGCCATAAAGAAAGTGCCGAAATCTCGTAAGAGCCCATACAACACATAATGTTTCCAATTCTGTAACGGAGTAATTTCGTTCAGCAGGTGACAAAATGCGGCTTGCAAATGCGATGTTTTTAATTACTATTGAAGCATCTTCTTCAATTTCCTGGAAAATGTGTTCGCCTAAAGCGGTGTTAGAACTGTCGGTGGCAATGGAAAAATTTCTAGTAACGTCTGGGTGCGATAAAAGTGGTGCATTCAACAGAGCATGTTTCAGGTTCATGAATTCAGAGTGTGCTTGCTTATCCCAAGACCAAATACTGTTTTTACCTGTTAATTAGCATAATCTGGGTGTGTCTGAAGCAAAGTGATGAATAAATTTACGAAAAAGTTAATTAAGCCCAAAAAACTGCGTAATTGCTTCTTCGTCGTAGGAATAGTAATGTCACGTAGAGCTTGAAGTTTTTCCGGATCAGGTGCAATGCCTTCTGCTGAAATTACGTGTCCAAGAAATTTTACAGAAGTTTTGCCAAAGTGCGATTTACTAAGATTAACTGTAAGTCCTTGTGCATGAAAAGTTTGCGACAGTTGTTCAAGAATTAGATTGTGTTCAGACCAGTTAGCTTCTGCGATAAGAATGTCGTCTACATACGTCGTAATTCTGTCCTTAATGCAAACGTGTGTCGGATGGCGTCAAAATTAATAACATTTCCGTGAAGAAGATTCTGCGTGTCAAAATTATTGCTTACGTTACTCGAATATGAAACCTGTACTGTGTCTGGTCAAATTCTGTCGTACGTGCTATTATTTACGCGAGGATGCTGTGGCATTTCGACTATTTGAACTGCTCTGTTATTTCTTACTGACGTATTACGCTATCGATGACACCTATTGTCTGTTTCATTCATGATTATTTGTTGTTGCTGATGTTGTTGCTGCTAATAAGATCGACTGTTATTAAATGTACGCTGAAAATTGTGCTCGTTATTTTTACGTCTCTCATGATAGTAATTTCTATACGGCGCACTGCGATGCGAGTTGAAATAGTGTGTTATCTGTACGTAGTTATTTCTTTGCTGCCATGTGTTACTATTTGTTGGAGCTGGGACTATACGTGCACGCGGCGAAACATTAAAGTTTGGTTGACCTTGTAGACTGCATTGTTGGTTAGGTATGCTAAGCGGTTGACTTTCATGCTATTGTGGTGGAAAACGTCTATTGTTACCAAAAAATGCGTTTGCTGTTAATTTTACACATACTGATGATTACGATTTTTATCCGTTATTAAAATTACGCTGGTTCTGGAGTGCCTACTGAAAATTGTCACATTCGGTAAAAGTTTGTCACATCGGGTTTTCTTTAGTTATTTTTCTTAATTCTGGGTAGAGCAATAGTTAAAGAGCTGTTTTGATAGATATAAAGGATAGTAGAAGAAAAGGCAGCAGTGCAGAAAACTAAAGATGAAACAGCACTACTCCAGCTCGGGGCCCTATGCTCGCTACGGCACATATTCATTTAAGCGTAATGAATCCCCTGAGGTCTATTACGCACTGCAAATAAATTTTAGCTTTTGCGTTACAGGCAATAGCGGTAAAATTCCAAAAGCAAATCGCTGTATTCTCGCTAATTCTAGTTTCATCATTATAGGCAATGCTGTTGTAAATACAAAAATTAATTGTCGCATCTGGTTCAAATCTAGCTTCTGCATTACATGTAATAGCGGTGAAGGTACAAAATTAAATTGTCGCATACAGTTCAAAGCGTGTACCTGTGTTCTGTCATTATTAAATTCTTTACATTTTCTGGCGGATAAAAATTGCTCGTAATCTACGTTCTCGTCATTGAATTTGAAAACACGTTCGGGTTTGTGTGTGAATCTGTTTGTCTGTGTCATTTCGGATTTCAAGTTGCGTAGCTTTTCAGATTTTAAGTCGCGTGGCTTTTCGGATTTTAAGTCGCGTAGTTGCTGTAAATTTCTCACATTATACACGCTGCTTGAGTCAGACAAATGTTCGCAAAGTGGCGGATTCTGTGACGTATTGGTGACTGAAATAGTTTTTAATTCTGTTACTTTAATATTTTCGCCAATTTGGTTGATCTGTCGTGCTAATTTCTCGTCAACTTCCACATTCGGAGTGTGTGAAACTTCCACTGACTCTAAATTAACTTCGTCGCGAACCTGTACAGCGTTTTTAGGGCATTGTTCAGTGACTGCATTAATTTCGTGTATCTGTGTTTCGTTCGCTGAACATCGTTCAGTGACTGCATTAATCTTGTCTTTATGTGAATCTGTTGTGCCTACACGTGTGCTACTTAATTCTTGTGCAACAATGCCAACTTTTTCATTACTGTTATTAGCACAAGTCTTAGTATTCACACGTAATTGTTCTTTATTGTCCTGACATTGAACGGTAACAGCTGTAATCTCTTCCCTAACTTGTTTGTTCTGTTCCTTAACATTATCGTGTTTTTCTCTCGGCTGTTTAATACTTTCAGAAAATTGTTTGTTCCGTTCTCTAAATTGTTTGTTCTGCTCATCAAATTTTTCACAAATTTGGTTAAGTCGTTGCAACAATAGTGCCATAATTTGATCTGAGCCAAAATTAGCATTTCTATTCTCTGTGCTAATTGATGGTGGAACTGGAATTGTTTCGTTTTGTGTGACCATTTGGTCATTCTGTAATTTACAAAAAGGTTTGCCAGTTAAACATACACTGTCAGTCCCTATTTCAGAATTAAATAAATCCGTCCTACTTTGTGCACCCTGTTCATTTTCATTAGACAAATTTGTCTGTACGTTACTTGAATTTTCCAAATCGGGTGTGTTAAGCTCGGCAGCGCTCATTACAATAGAGCGTCCCGCGTCATCGATTGTCGTCAAATCAACAGGGGACATAACCGAGTTCGTTTGTTCATCATTAAGACAAAAGTCATCATTAGTGGTTGGAATACACTGATTGTTAGTGAACGCAGGATTGACATCATTACACTGCGTGTCACATGTCCTATCGGTAAAGTCGTTTGAGCCGGTAATTTCGTTCGTAATACCTCGCGATACACTATTCACAGTCTTTCGCGGCATTTTTACAATAGTCACAAATATTCACAAAACAAATAAGCACAATGCAAAAACAACACACAAATACAACAGAGCAAACGAATTGTCGTTGATCTGTGGAAAGAAAGTCACAAAATTAGTAAAAGCGTTGCGCCTAATCCTAATTATATCTAATCAAATAAGAGCAGATATCTGACTGTTGTTCAAAAGATTCTCAACGAAATACGATCCTGGACTGGGCGTCGCCAAGTGTAACCTCCCCACAAAAAATTTAAAAAATGACAATATTATTTATGAATGCTAATGGACATTGCGCTAAGTGTAACCTCTCCACTGAAATTTTAAAGACAGAAATAATAAATGAATGGGAGCCAAGAAGCAATATTGTCCCCACAAAAATATTTAAATGAAAAATATAATAATAAATGGGAGCCAAGTGTAACCTCCCCAATCGCAATCTGACTGAAAGTATAAGCTGTCACGAAAATGATGAAAAACAATTCAGTGCTAATGAAACTTCAGTGACAATGAAAATTCAATTAAACCGAAATATCGGTCTTTGGCCCTTGTGTAAAAATCAAAATTAATTTCTTACCTCATTGAAACTGCTTGTCAAATTTCTGCTCTTACTGTTGCGCACGGCTTGGAGGAACTGCATTGCAAATAATATATTTTTTTTTTTGAAATTTAACTGAAATTTTTCTTTAAGGAAAGTGGAACGAAATCGTTAGTTCAATTAAATAAATTTTTTTTTTTTTGTAAAAATTGCTTTGAAATCAAAATTATTATTGGGGCACTTGTTGGAAATTAATTACAATAAATAAACTTTACATTATCTGATGATTACCTTAATTAACAATATACCTCATTCAGCCTCTTGACCAGAATGCCATGTCGACGCTCGCCGACTGCGTCCCGCTCGCGACCGTGACAGGACTAGACCACTACTGCCGACAGACTACATCACACAACCGCACTGGGCTGCTACTACTGACCGACTGCTCTGCATGACGACTACTAGCGAACTGCACGCAACTCAACTGAGCTACTGCTACCGACAGAGTGCACTGGCCTACTGCTACTCGCGTACTGCTCTACATGACGACTACTAGTGTACAGCTCGCAACACTCGCGCGGTCAAGCGCAGACTAACCACGATAATAGGCTCTCTGGTCAAAGATTTTAACGTGCCTCACCATCGCTGCTACGTTACATACGTGTTTCAAGTTCTCCTGAAGCGAAAATTTTTCTGTGTTCCACTCTCTAAATGTGTTCTAAGATTTTCTTTTCTTTTTTTTTCAGTTAAACCACTAGATTCAAGGCTCACTGCCTGCACACAGTTATCACTGTCTCCCACTAAAACTGATTTATTGTCACCAGCGTTACAAATTACACCTTTATTCATCTCACAGCAGCACACATTTAGTTGATTATGCTCCACACCTCATTTAGATCCGTTGTGAAGTATACATGCCGTGGAAGTGCTATCTTCTTCAACACCACCAGTGCTGCAATTATTTCTATTAAACATACCACAACATTTATTTCTTCCCCATGATTCCTTGTTTTCCATAAGCATTTCTCCTCTATCTTGTTGCTTAAACCAGCCTCCTCACAATCTCCTGTCACCCAGGACTGCTTCCATACCACACAGTTTTTCTTCCTTTATTTCTCTGTTTTTATTATAATTGAAAAATCCCCTGTCACTTCGCCTATAATTATAATTCCACACTCTATCTTCCCGTGTTCCCTTGCTTCTGTTATTATTAAATTACCTCCTTTGAGTTTACCTATAATTATTTTTTCATATCTTGGTCCCGTATCTTACAGCGTGCCTTGTCCCAAAGTGGACCCCGTTTGGAACAAAATCTAGTTTTCAAATCTTGTCGCTGCTGTCCTCTATTAGCCAACTCAACAATCCATACTCTATTGTCCTGCACAGGATTCTGATCAGTCCCGTAATCATTTCCCCACGCACCCCACTATTTTCAACTTCCACTATTAAATCTTCATTCAGATTGCTATTTCTATGCTGTTCTTGTTGATTGTTCGTCAATTTCTGTCACTCCTATTATACCGAAAATTTCTTTCATTGCTACTTTGTCTGTTACCTCCAAACTTTGACCTGTAACGCAAGGCCTGATACATCCTTTCAATACAATCTGAATCATTCTCAATTGAATCAACAGGACAATGCTCTAATTCCTGCTGTAAATTTTCTAGTAACCTCCTTATCAATTTGGAAATTTCAGTTAGTACCCCCAGTGGACTATCTAAATGTACGAGTTTCCTCATTTCTTCCTGATAAAATTCCTTCATACTTACACTTTGTCTACCTCCCTTGTACATTGGCCCATTCAGAAACTCACGCTGCAATCCAGATTGCTTGGCCTACCTCCAGTATCTGTTTAAAAATAATTGTTCAAATGCATAATAAGTAATAAATTTATGGGTAATCTCATCTGCCAAAGTGTGAACAGAATCAACCGGTAATGTCTTAACTATCTTAATTTTACTTACACCAGCCATCACATGAATAAAACAGTCTTTACATGCTGCAAGGAAATCGATTGGATGATACTTTCCCTCACCAGAAAATGTTTTACCATCGAGTGTCTGCATCACTGGCCGTTCTACATACCCAGAAGCACTCTGCAACTCTGAATTATTGATTGCACAGGTTACCATTTGAATTTCATTAGTAATCTGGGCCTTTAGGTTGCCTGCAATGCCTGCCAATTCATCCCTCAATAAGTTTTTAGTTTCACCATTTCAAGTCACAATCCTTCTATTCTACTCAATCTGAGCATGCCTTGTCTTCTTCCCTCTTTTACACATATGCCTTCCTGGTTCTGTTTCGTCCCGGAAGTCAGCCTCCACTGTCTCACTCATTGAAAGCAGGTTTCTCTCTACCTCACAAAATTTTTCTGTCAATTCCCCAGAGTTACTGTCCATGCCTCCAATTTCATCTTTTAATTCTGTTTTCACGTCACCCATTTTATCATCTAATTTCCCCATTGAATTGTGTTTATTTTCACTCATTTGTTTCATCATTCATATTAGATAACTTACTGCAACTTCACCTGCTTTTACATCCCTCCGTTGGTTCACAGGCTAACACCCAGTTGCTACACGCAAATGTTCTACTTCATCATCCTTTTTGGGCTGTCATGTCGTTTTGGACTCACAGGCTCACTCCGCCTACCTGTAGATCCGCAACCGCTCGGTGATTTTTTAATCTCGCGATCCATTGCTGGGCTGGCAAGAAAGCTGAAAATAGACACAGTTGTAGACTGCAGCGTGCTACGTTGCGGTGAGGTGTGCTGCGTTGTCGATCCGCTGTGGATGCAGACTCTCTCGGTGGCACGAGTGCGTAGTGCGACCGGCGCCCTGCGATGCTACCGGCTGCTGCGGCCTCAACTCCCGGTCGGCAGGCGGGCTGTCGCTGATCGCTCCAAAATGTTCTCTCGTTCGCCGGAGACTTTCCCGAGATTTCACATGCAAACCTGCATGCCTACCAAGTCAGTTATACCTCAACCATCTCGGAACCGAGCTCCTATATGCGACGGGAAATACGCTATTTTCTTAAAAAAAGAAAAAAAAAGAGGACGTAAAATGTTTTCTGCTTTTATAAACAGCCGATTAACTGCCTACTAATGGCCCGCTGCCTGCGACGCAGAATTCCGACTGGAGGTACAATCATCTGTAATATGATGCCAATGCCTAGTAAATAATTTCTTTCTTTCTTTCTTTGTCTGAGCCTTGTCCCGCAGTTACGCAGGGTCGGCCATGGTTAAACGGATGTGGCATGTTAAGGTTAAGGGGTGGCCGGAAGCCCTTCCTGCCGCCAATGCCTAGTAAATAATATCGCAGAAGCGAAATTCTTCAGAACACCTATCTGCGACCACGAAAGCGCCACACACAACATTTAAGGACTGTAGTATGATGTTGTGTAAGGTAGGTCTGGATGAGAAGCTGGAGTATTTTTAATGGACTGTACAGTGGCGTTGTAGCACTTCCTGATTTAATTCTAGTGGAGGCCAAGCACATACTAGAACATACATATAGAATTAGTAGTTCACGTTAATAAAAGTCTTTGAGGTAGAATGCTTAAACAATCCTTGTTCACATATGCAATTTTGTCAGATGATGACATGATCGAGACCGTGGCTGTTGTTTGAAGACAAATGGTGATGGTGTTAGGACAGCAACCAGCTGCAAATTAACTTTCAGTTCCTTTATTCAAAGGGTACCGTTACCGGTCTCGAATCGTTGTGATTCATCCTCAGACGGTTTACACGCCTTTATGACATGTGGTGTGTTTTTTACAGATTAATTGTCCTAAAATATAAATAATACATAATTATAAACACACCATACAGAGATGGTTTGGAGTGTTTGTTTTCATAACATTCGTCCAACAGATGTGAATACATTCCCACTGCATTCTTATTGTTGCACACAAAAATTGTTCTCACTGAACACTTTAGATTTGCCACTGAGAAGATTTTTTCCACGCACCACCTGTTTTGATACATACAAAGAGCTTACAAACATATGAGTATCAAAGATGCTATGATACATCGTAACATTTGACGATGATGTCCTATGTTTGGAAAGGATCATATATTCATTTACGCAACTGTAATGCCTTTTACACTAGTACAGAGACATAGAATTTTTGAGTTGATGTTGTTAAATTAATTATAACGCCATATACAGATGGTTGCGTTACAGATTTTCGTTGCATGTGACTTACGTGGAACGTCGGTTTGGAGTGTTTGATATATATATATATATATATATATATATATATATATATATATATATATATATCTATTACAGGTATTTATTATTTTAGCTGTAACAAAACATTTTACACTTTGTTGTATACAGAATGATAGTCTTACATCAATGTACAATCGAGTATAACGTTGATACACTTTTCTGACTTATAATGCATCTCGCACTGCTGCATCTGATTTAAGACGATGCTGTCATCGTAAGCGACGAATACAGAGTAGAGTGAGCGGTACTGTGGTCTGACGTATGTACGCATCCAGCAGCGGTAGCGTCTCGTACCTCTTGTGAGAGAGCCTACGCTAACGTCTCCCATTTGCCAACCGCTGTGGCCTAGCGGTTCTAGGCGCTTCAGTCCAGAACCGCGCTGCTGCTACGGTCGCATGTGCGAATCCTGCCTCGGGCAGGGATGTGTGTGACGTCCTTAGGTTAGTTAGGTTTAAGTAGTTCTAAGTCTAGGGGACTCATGACTTCAGATATTAAGTCCCATGGTTCTTAGAGCCATTTGAACCATTTAAACCGTCTCTTATTTGTTTCTGCGTCAGACAGTAACAATGTAGAGTGGAAATCGATAACGCGGTAAGTGCCAAAAGACTCATTCCGAGTTACAATGGAACCTCGCTTAGCGAGCACAATTCGTTCCAGAATCTTATTCGTAGTAAGAAACACTCGTTAAGCGAAATAGTTTATTCTATATAAATTAATCTAAATACGATAATGCGTTCCATGCAGAGAAAGTACTAAAGGTTTTATCTTATTCGGGCCATTTATTGAAAAAATTATACATTCAGTATAATGTATTTATGATTCACGACACATAACTAATTCATTTTTATTGGGAAGCTGTCTATACCCATTTGCTTCTGCCGACGTTTCAACATTTGTCGAAAATGCGACACAGCATTATCGTCAAGTAAATTTGTAGCGCTTGTAGCCACTGTTTTATTCGGGTGATGGTTTTCAATGTGCGATGCAACCTATTCAGTGCTCGCAGCAATACTCTTATTGCGCAAGAAGATTGTTGCATTGCTGTTACCGCCTGCTCCTCCTCATCTGAAGAACTCTTCTCCACAACTTACTACTGTAAAACACAGTGCAACTGTGTAAGCTCTTCGGTGTTAATTTCTTGGCTGTGATCTTCCACAAACTCATCGATATCATAGTTACCCACTTCTAGTCCCACGCTCTTGGACACAATCTCACTGACTACAGGCTCCACACGTACTGACTCAAATGCCTCAAAGTCACATGCGACAATGCGCTCCAGCCAAAGCTTCTTCCAAGCAGAAGTGAGAGCTCTCTTGATAACTTCTTCCCACGCCTTTTTGATCATCTTGACGCAGGCAACTATGTTTAAGTGATATTTCCAAAACTCTCTGAGAGTAACATTGGTAGCGACAGTCAGCTCAAAGCAGTGCTCGAAGAGTGCTTTAGTGTAGAGCTTCTTAAAGTTAGAAATTATCTGCTGGTCCATACGTTGAAGTAACGGTCTGGTGTTGGGAAACTGAAACTGGTTCTTGATCAACTGAAATACTTCAGGGAGGTGGTCTTGTAGGCGTCGAGAATGGGCGCGGTTTCCATAACAAACAAGTCAGGGACTGGCAGATTCATCTGAGTCAAATACTTTTTCACCGAAGAACCAAACACTTCATTGATCCAATCACAAAGAAGATCACGTGTCACCCAAGCCTTGTTGTTGGACCTCCACATCACATTTAACGTGCTCTTCTGAACTTTACACTTCTTGAAGGCTCGTGGAGTTTCTGAATGGTAAACAAGCAGCGGTTTAATTTTCAAATCGACACTTGTATTGGCAGAGAATAGCAGTGTGAGACCGTCTTTCATCGGATTGTGACCAGGCAATGCGTTCTCCTCTGCTGTTATAAAGGTGCACTTCGGCATCTTTTTTTCAGAACAGGCCCATCTCGTCACAATTAAAGACCTACTGCGGCAGATAACCCTCAGAACCTACGAGCATCTTGAAGTTGCTGATGAAGTTCTTCGCTGCCGTTGTGTGGGATCTGGTTGCTTCGCCGTGCCTCACAACGCAGTGGATGCCGGTTCTTCTCTTAAACTTCTCGAACCACCCACGGCTACCCTTAAACACTTCTTCGGCTCTTGATAATCCTGGCGTCTTCTTAACGAGGTCGGCGAAAATCATTCTCACCTTCTCACAAATGATGTTCTTGATAATAGTGTCGCCTTGCAATTACTTTTCGCCGCGCGGTATTGGGCGTCTTGTCACTGTGCCCTCGGGTCCCGCCGTCGGAGGTTCGAGTCCTCCCTCCTGCATGTGTGCGTGTGTTGTCCTTAGCGTAAATTAGCTTAAGTTAGATTAAGCAGTGTGTAAGCTTAGGGATCGATGACCTCAGTAGGTTGGTCCCGTAAGACCTTACCACAAATTTCCTTTTTTCCAATTGCTTTTCATTTATCCACATAAGGAGCCACCTTTCGACATCGTCCAGAATACGAAACCGTTGTTTAGATACCTATCTTCTTACTCTTGCCCTTGTTCTTGAGGATAGTGCAAATAGTTAATGTAGACCGATTGTATGTGCGTGCTAAATCAGCTACACTCACAGTACGTTCGCTTTTTTCAGTGATTTTACGTTTCATTTCTAAGATAATTTTCTTTCTCTTTTGGTCGTCTTCCTGCATCTTTATCTTTGGGGAGATTTCTACGAACGTTATTAAAAATTTGCAAACAAAAAAACATTGAGTGAGGACAAGTTTAGAAAAATCTGTGATCACAAGCTGCACTAAGATGGTAGCAGAAAGAGCGCTAAACCCAGACTACAGTGCATGCTAAAGACATTGTTCATATACCACTGCCGACAATGATAGCTGTTCATGTTGTTGAACGTTCCCCCAGCCGCCCGCGATCGGCTGGTGACGTCACACTAAATCGTCGTCATTCTTTATGCTCAACATCGCTCGTTAAGCGAGTCATGTTTTTACAATTTCTTTTGCTCGTTATGCGTATTGCGCGTTATGACAGGTTATCGTTAACCGACGTTCCACTGTATTCAGTTTTTTTGGCAAAAATATTTTATTGGAAAAATCTCAACAATATTTTTTATTTATTGACTACAGTAAGAGTCACACAACTACTGCAATTTTAAGTTTCCGTCCTTCGATCAATGAAAATAAATATTTTATTCTGAAAGGTGCAGAAGGTGCTAAATGCCATACAGGTTTCGGTAAAAGCAAGGTAAATGCCAATGAAATAAATCTGAAGGATTTATTAATTTTGTTAATGATAAAAATTTTACAGATACACTACCCTGCGATTAAATTATTTTCAATTCTTCTCTTAATTTTATAGAGCACAAAGCAATTTCAATTGATTAACTGTTGGAAAGATGTTCTATTAGCTACTTTCAAATATGGCAGCCTCGGTTGCAGATCCTTTTCGTTTCGAGCTGAGTTGTTTTTGCATAGCTGTGACGGTAAAAGGAAGTTCTTTATTACGTCAGTGGTAATCCCTTTCTTACAGGTGCTCCTTTTGTTCTCATCTTGACCATACCACGTGAAACCTTTTTCCTCTTGAATCCAACTACATTGTGTTAATATGTGTATCTCCTGCTCTTTTGAAACAAAGAAGTTCTCAGGCTGTGAGCGTAGGAACCACAAATAGACTGTTATGTGTTACATTCTCCATAAGTTTTATAAGATCTTTAGGTATTTAGGTACTTGACATTCTTCGGGCCTCTTACGATTGTCAGTGTGGGCAAAACCTTTGTCACACGCTGCTAACAGTTACAAAGCTTTGTCCAGCTCGCCCACCTTAGCCTAACAAGAGCGCTGGTACATATCGCTCGTGCTGTCTTTCGTGCCTTATATGTACTTCTAGAAATGGTCGTAGCGCTTAGCCCGCTCTTCAGGTTGTTGGTAACGGCATTTAGCTTTGTTTTCCGGTCTAACTAACTAAAAAAAAAGGGCACTTAGCTCGTTATTGATTTCCACTCGAGAACTATCTTTACTTGTCGTTCCGTGGTGAATTATAAACTTCGACATGGGACTGGATGACATTTGTATTTTACATGCGATCCTATTTGGTACTCAGCTGACACGGATAGATTTCTGGGACGACTGCGGCGGTGGTGCGTGCATGAGCACCGACTCTTTGGTAAGCAGCTATTACATTACAATTTAGTGTCATTTCTCAGAATATGCCGTGATGTCATTAATACTTGGAAGCATTTTTTTCTGGAGCGGAGTTTAGATGGGGCTACCCAGTAAGGGGGAGGGGAGAGAGAGTGAAGTGTGGGATTCCTTCTACAGTTGCAGTCCTAGAAGAATCCACAAATGATGACGACGCAGTATAGGTAGCGTTTCCAGTCCCCAAATAATAACAATTCTCTGCACGGGGAGCATACAAGTCAAGGCGTACTTAGTAAAGCGCGAACGTTTCACGGAAAGTGCCATTAGGTTTCCTGCCTTTGATCTGTTTGGTAAAGGAAACGAAGCTGAAAGCGACAACACTGATATTTTCTGTAATGAGGTGCTCCTAGAAGAAACGGAAACGCGCGCGATCGATGCCAGATGGAAAAGCAGTCTGCAAAAAGAGCAAAACGAGGGAACATTGCCTGCAACAGACGGCAGTCGTTTTAATGCTGTTCTAGTATAAGACTGACGGTACCTGTATATTGCTTCGAACTAATGCCCTTCTAAGGACTGAACAGACACCGAACAAAGGTTCGGATTGTAGCAACTACGACACATCCGAGGTTACAAAGTTACTGTTGTTGTTGTGGTCTTCAGTTCAAAGACTGTTTTGATGCAGCTCTCCACGCTACTCTATCTTGTGCAAGCCTCTTCATCTCCGAGTAACAACTGCAACGTAAATTCCACTGAATCTGCTCACTGCATTCATCTCTTGGCCTCCCTCTACAGTTTTTACTGTCCACGCTTCCCTCTAGTACTAAATTGGCGATCCGTTGATGCCTCAGAATGTGTCCTACCAACCGATTCCTTCTTCGAGTCAGGTTGTGCCACGTATTTCTCTTCTTCCCAATTCTCTTCAATATCTTCTCAGTAGTTAGGTGATCTACCCATCTAACTTTGAGCATTCTTCTGTAGCACCTCATTTTGAAAGCTTCCATTCTCTTCATGTCTAAACTATTTATCGTCCACGTTTCACTTCCATACATGGCTACAGTCCATACAAATACTTTCAGAAACGACTTCCTGACACTTCTATACTCGATGTTAACAAATTTCTCTTCTTCAGAAACGCTTTCCTTGCCATTGACAGCCTACATTTTATATCCTCTCTACTTCGACCATCATGTTATTTTGCTTCCCAAATAGCAAAACACATTTACTGCTTTAAGTATCTCGTTTCATAATCTAATTCCCTCCGCATCACGTGATTTAATTCGACTACATTCCATTATCCTCGTTTTGCTTTTGTTGATGTTCATCTTATATCCTATTTTCAAGACACTATCCATTTGGTATCTGTCTTTATACCCTAAAGGAGAAAGATATGCTTTCACTGATGATATTTCGCCGCAACATTCGCATTGTTATTTTCGGGAGCAACACAAGAACTGTTCAGTGGGTTTGTTGTCTGCCTATATGTAAATACATCATAGGATTGGTCTCTACGTTGCAATACAACATTTCCCGCTGTAAGACTATAAATCATCTCATTAGAAAGGTGCTAGTCTCTGCATTCACCTCCTGTGCATATCAACACCCACATAAAAGTACCTAAAGGCTGACACTAAAAATACACATCACCCTGAACAACTCATATGCCGCGAACGAGTTGCGCAGCGCTACATAGCGATGGAAAACATTTAATGGCATCGGATTGATTCATCCTTGCAAACAGAAGAGCAGGGAGCTCTGAAAAAAGGGAACTCAAACACGCAAGGTAAGCAATACTGCTCTTTTGTTTACTCTCTGCGCCTGCTTGGCTGCAGTAAGCGATTTATCGAAAATTGAAAAATAAATATGCAACTTTAAATTCCATATTTGGTTTTTGGTATAAACGGTTAAATACACTGAGTTCTGTGTTCAGGTCATCGTAATAAACTCAATAAATGCAGTGTGGCAGCGCTCATTGTTGACCTGTGTAAGCGCAGCTTTGAACACATCCGTTATGCACTGTCGATTGCACGACATTAGTGTAACATCACTGATATTCTAGAGCGATTATGTAGGATGATTCAACTGCCCCTACCGATGTCGTTTTACGCAATTTTCTATGTTATATGTGGCTTTCAAAAACCACGCACGAGATTTTCTTCTTCTCTCGCTCGTTACGCGTAGACTGTTAGTACTACGGAAAAAATGAACAGCAGCTTTTTGTAGGAAACTTAATGTAGTTAAATTTTGCACTGAGATCGGTCGAAGCCAAGGTTTTCGAATGAATCAAGAAAAAGTACAAAACTGGCCTTCAACCGCGCCTCCATATTCACACTCATCCCACACCAGTCAGGTTTCCTAGTAAGCTGTTCGTGGTACTCCCTCCTACCATTGCACTAAAATATCCGACTACACGCGCTGTTCCCGACGTTCGATATTTTTTGGTGTCTATTGATTCGGCCATTTCGCCACGCCCATAGTCGGCTATTTCGTTAACATTATTAATTTAAACGTGCCCTCGAGGGTAACGAAAGGAAAAGGTCTTCTGTAAACGTTACGCTAAATGTAATTATTTTGACTATTCGAATAAAAACTTAACACTTAAAAGCACTATAGTTTTGTAGTCAGAGGTCCAGACGAATAGGACGGAACGATGTAATTGTTTGTTTTATGCTGTTAAAATTCACAAAAATGTTACGTAAAATTTACACAAACATCAATTTTACAATTAGTAAGTTGTCCACAAAGCCAGTGGCGTAATAATGCCAGTCAATGAAGAGCAAAAAATGTCAAATGTGGGAAGCAATTCGTTTAGTCGCAAATTTTTGTACAGTGATACGACGGAGTGCCATGAACAGTACACTAGAAATCCTGACCGTTGGGAGCTGAGTGTGGGTGTGGGAATAGGTGTGCGTTTGAGGGTCACTTTTGTACCTTTTTCTGGAATAACTCGAAAACTACAGTCTAAAGCGAAAACGTATCCCCATATGCAACTTGACTAGATTAAATTTTCTACGATAGCTTCCTGTTTATTTTTTCTGTACGACTAATAGTATGCGCTTAGTGAGCGAGAGAACATGAACGTGTCGCGTGTGTTTTTGAAGGCCAAAGACAACGTTCCGGACTGCATAAAACGAGGTCGGAAGGGGCAGCTTACTCACCACGTATATTCGAGTGGTTAAATACTTTTGTAGGAAACTTAACTGCAAGACGTTTTAGCTCGAATGCAGTTTACAGTTTATACAGGCTATTTTTTCCCCCTTGTACAATCTCTAGAAACTGATCGATGAGAGAATATGTAACAAGAAGGGTTTAATGAACTTACATCCGGAAGTGAGTGGTTTCCATGCTAAAGACATTTATTCAGTCACACAATGTTACAGAGACTGCGCTCCAATACGTGCTGTACAATGCAGCCACAGTTAAAGTATGTGTTGAAAATGGCTTTCACTTGCCGCAACGTTGCATGTACGCGCAATAGTATGTTCTGTCTGATATGTTCATATCAGCCAAGCTGCATCCGAACAGTGTCAAAGGCAGCATGAACACGCTGCTCCAGTTCTCCACATCTGGACTGGACTCTGCATACACGATACTTTTGAGATTGCCCCATAACCAGAAATCGCACATGTTGATATCCGGTGAACCAGCGGGTCATGCATTTGGACCCTCTTGTCCGGTCCATCGACCAGGGAAAACACATTTTAGATGCGTCTGGAAGTTAACGGCGAAGTGGGCTGGAGCACCATCATGTAGCAGCCACGTAACACTTGGAATCATCGATGGCACTTCTTCCAGCAGGGGGAGGATGGGGGGGGGGGCAAAGTCATCCGCATGAAACGCCGATATTTTCGGGCTGTTAGGCGATGTGGAAGGAAGACTGGTTCCAAAATTCTGTCGCCAATTATCCCGATGCACAAACTCCGCCTGCATCGATGCTGGTGATTCGCTGTCACCATACCATGGGGCTGCGCGGAGTGGCCACGCAGTTAGAGGCGCCATGTCACGAATTGCACGGTCCCTCCCGCCGGAGGTTCGAGTCCTCCCTGGGCATGGGTGTGTGTTGTCCTTAGCGTAAGCTAGTTTAAGTTAGTTGAAGTAATGTGTAAATCTAGGGACAGATGACCTCAGCAGATGGTCCCTTAAGAATTCACACACATTTTGAACATACCATGGGGGCTATGCATACTATTCCACAGATGAGTGCTATGAAAGGTGAAGCTACCGCTCCTCGTAAATATCGCCTCATCTGTGAATGGGATGGATGACACAAATCCTGGAATCGTGGTTGCCTGGTGAAGAAACCAGTGACAAAACTGCTCCCGATGTGGAAAGTGTGTCTCTAGTAAGCACTGCAGACGCTGTAAGTGGTAAGGGTATTTACAATTGTCATGGAGAATGTTCCACACGTCCGTCTGGCTTACCCTATAATGGCGGGCCAACTGCTTGGTAGTGACACGGCGGTCGCCCTCCACAGTGTTAATCACATTCTCCTCCAAGTCTGGTGTCCGAACATTTCTGGTTCGCCCTTCATGATTTCCTGCTTTCTGAAACGACCCTGTCTCAGACAAGCGGCGGAACACTGTTGCAAACATAGAATGCTGTGGCTGTTGTCCGCGGGGATAGGTGTCTTGATACAACCTTGCTGCCCGCCGCCAAGTTGCCGTTTGCCTTTCCTTAAGTAAACAACATGTCGACAAGCTCTCGATTCGAATACCGCACCACTGTGTACAACGCTATATCACATTCACTACAAGAAAAGCCAGTGAGAGAAGTGACTCGGCGACAACATTGTCAATGACTACAGCAGGAGAGTGTTTTAGGGTATAACGTGTGGCGAAAAGTACCACCCTCTAGGAGGAAACTGTGCATACTGTAACTGTGGCTGCATAGAACAGCGCGCATTAGACCGTAGTCCCTGTAACAATGTATGATTTGTCTCTGTCTTGGAAACCATGCATTTCCGGACGTAAGTTCATTAGACCTCATTTCTTCCGTATCCTCTCATCGATCAATGTCTAGAGTTTGTACACGGTGGAAAAAATCGCCGTGTACAATTGGTGTTAGAAATTTCAAGTTGTAAGACAGGGAAGTGTACCCCTGCTGCTAGAAGGCGGTGGTGCGCTGTGAGGCAGTGCAACTGCAACGCTAGACGCGTGCTGACTACCCAGTATCACTGGCTGCCACGCGCCCGGGCGACTCGTTTACTTCTGTGCGATACTGCAGTGAGCTTGCGGCGAAGCATTTGTAATAATGCGTAAGAAAATAATGCAAAAATTAGCCATTCATGTGTGATTACGGGGAAGAGATTTTGTTTTTAAGAAGCACACACGTTGAGGATACCCTGGCTGGAGAAGCGCTCACATATCCAGATGCTGTTACCTAGACTGTCCTGTACACCCTCTGGTGGTCGTTTAACAGTAGCTATCCTTAAACATCATCCAACTATCAAAACTAAACTCGCCAGAGTACTCTCTGGTGCTAGTTTAGTAGTTTCTACAGCATCCTTAATCCAGCAGGTTTTGACTAGACTGGTTATACTCCCTAGTGCGAGAAAAATGACAATTACGTGCCCCGACACCTATGCTTCACACAGTCAGAGGGGGAAAATTATTATTTAGTTTTCTTTCCTAGCTACATTATTAGAACTCACATGGCAGCTGTCTTACATCTTGCAGTACTGAAAGCAGATACATCACATCGACTCTTTGCTAAGAAGAAAAAAGTTTTTTTTCGCAAATATACTTTCTAGTTCCGAAATTATGGAACCATTCCCTTTAAAGTTGTTAAAGATAGTCATTTTCCTAAATATGTTGTACTAGCTGCAAAATCTGGGACTTCCCAGGTATTTATTTATAACTATTCCCGGCACATTGTGTGGGTGAAAGTTATTTTCAGCTTATAAAGGTTCTTTGTATACCACAGTTGAAGTAGTATGATTGGGGACACGAATGAAGAGCTTGTTTGCAGCACTAACACAGGAGAGAGCCACACAGAGTTGGCCTGACACATATGTCCACACCTGCAGCACGCTGTGTCTGGCCTTGTGCTCTGTTTATGGTCACAGCATAATATATGCTTTTGAGGAATTTTACACAATTAAAGGGAAATGACAAAAAGCCTGGAAAAAATTGTCTGGTAGTTTCTGAGATTAGTATGTCCAGATAGACAGACAGACATACATGCTGGTTTTACGGGTTTGTTATTGGTTTAGATATAGAAGTTATCAAAAATGGTTCAAATGGCTCTGAGCACTATAGGACTTAACTTCTGAGGCCGTCAGTCCTCTAGAACTTAGAACGACTTAAACCTAACTAACCTAAGGACATCACACACATCCATGTCCGAGGCAGGATTCGAACCTGCGACCGTTATCGATTTAGAGCTATTCACACGTTGCTTGTTCCTGTATACTGTATTTAACTGGGTTTGATTGTCCTCGGTATATATTATTCTTTAATATTTTTCAAAATATATTTGCAATTGCAGTTTATTTCGGTAGATCAAATTGTTCTGTTGCTGATATCAAATTTTTAATCAACTGCAGTCTATTTTCTCAGTGTTCTTTCCAGTCTTTAATGGCTCACAAGCTGTGATTCCTCGGGCCACCCTTTTTCCTCCTTGTTTGTTTCCTTTTTTTTATATGCAGTTGAACAAGACATGTGAGAGCCCATATTCATGTCATACTTCTGTTTTGATTTCAAAGGGTTTAGAGTATCACCATCGAAATTTGACTTCACACTTAGTGCCACTCTGGGTTCACTCTGATGTGTTCCAATGGTTAAGATTAGGAACTGCCAGTAAACTATCTGCTCCGATGTTAGTGCAGATTATCAACAAACGTAGTACAATGAGTTAAGTATTTTACATGTTTTTGCTTGTTTAGCCGCCCGCGGTGGTCTCGCGGTTCTAGGCACGCAGTCCGGAACCGTGCGACTGCTACGGTCGCAGGTTCGAATCCTGCCTCGGGCTTGGATGTGTGTGATGTCCTTAGGTTAGTTAGGTTTAAGTAGTTCTAAGTTCTAGGGGATTGATAACCACAGCAGTTAAGTCCCATAGTGCTCAGAGCCATTTGAACCATTTTTTTGCTTGTTTATATTATATTTAATTTCATCAGTTACTGAAAATGATTCAAGTAAATAACAAATGTTGAATCGAATGTTTAATTATGGTTGCATATAATTTTATGTAGTTTTGTAAAAACACCAGCCACATTATTTGATTGTAGGAGACAGATCTCGTGATTGAATAATGAATGAATAAACAAAATAGTCAGGATTGTCCTTGTGATAGCCAATAGTTTTCCATCAACCCTCATTTCTGCTAGATGTTTTAGATTGTACACCAGTATTCAAAATCTTAGTTTTAACATTTAGTATCTTATGAAACACTTACAGATTCAGAATTTGTTACACTGTCGACTGCTCTTTTCTGAATTCTTTGTTTTATATTTCTCAGGGGATGCACAGTTTGTTATTATAATTGCTCTAAGATGGATAATGGCAGGGTATTGTGCATTACTGGGAATAGTGAAGTGTGACCATATCACAGGTCAACAAAAAAATGTTTAGATTACTTTTTCTAAGGAAGCAGCTCAGTTTCTTATTTTTTTGAACAATGAATCGATATGTAACGCAAGATTTTTTTCTTTCTGTTACATTTTTGTCACAGTGAGTCTTCAGTTTGACCTAGAAAGTTAGTAATACGTATGTAATTGGAGTGGAAAGTAATTTAAGTGTTCAGTGTGAACGAACGTTTTCTCAAAGTATTAACAAGGAAACACATTTTATTGCATAGTAATTATGTTTCCATTGACTTACATTTCCTTTCTCTCTTCTCAATAAAGCATCAACTATAGCGTTTTCCCCAATTAATATCCTGTCGTGAATCTCGGTGAAGTGATCAACGGTAGTGTCTCACAATATTGTTGTTCGAACGGCCTCAATACCACCTTTTGATCATTTTTATCTCTTAATGAGAATGCTCATCCCGTTTCTCACTGAAATCGTTCAAATTCTGAGGAAATATCAAGATCATTGTTTAAAAAGTGAGGCTTGAGGCTCAGCAGCTACAAAGGAACATAATGTGAAGGAACATAATGTGTTTTATTTTTTTGCCTTAAAACTTAATAACAACAACCTTCAATGATAAACAAGTCTCTGTCTAGCTTACAGTGACTTTTTATTTAAATTAGCACTGAAGATATCCAACAAACACTATCATTTCCACTTCTCATAGAGATACTTGAAACATTTTAAATTCTGTGTAAGGCTTTCGTAAACTGTATCACTATTCCCAGATTAATGTGTAACAGCGGTTTTAGGATCTGTTTCGGATCCACGAGGTTCTTATGTGAAACGTTCTTCTGTTCAAGCTTGAAAGATTTTCTTGCAGACAAGTTTATTCTGGATCGATGTTGAAGCTTTACTGTACTACCCGAATTCAAGAAGGAGGGTATTTAGTGTAGCGACATTGCTGGCTAAGAAGCAGAGATGTTACGCTTAAATCGCCACATATGTTCCAGACATGTGCAGAATAGTTTATTTTATTTAAGACTAAATCAAGACTTTCATATTTTTCATTCATATGTGCAGAATGGGAAACAGGCACTGATATACAGGCAGGCCTATTATCATTGTGTGCCAAAACAGCCCTTGAACTACTTTAAGGAGAATCTATGGACAGTCCCCATTTTACTTTTTATTTTCGTTTCCAGATTCATTCGACGCACCTGCTATATCTGAGCAGTATTTTAATTGACATTCTTTTTTGAAATACTGACGAAGTGCTCTCATCTATTCGTTGAATAAACGTTTGTTCCTGCTGCCAGAAAGTTATTTTATTTGAGTCTGGAACCAAGCCGATTTCTTTCCTTCGTTAGGTGCAACTTCGTAACCGAATCACTTAGATCGGTTTGCGAAGAGGTGTTTGGTTCTCAATTATTGGAAATACAATGAAAATTGTCATGAACTTGTAACTGTTACAAATGAAAAGCAGAATATTATGGATATTGTACAGCATTTATTTATTTCGTTAAGTGTTTCTGGGCTTAAAATGCCACCTTCAAGCGTTAAATGATTATCTGCAAGTATTTGCAATAGACTGGACATCCCTACAAATATACAGGATATCTTCATCTAAACCTTCTGGTGTTTTAGAAACAGAAAGATCTGGGCCATGGCCTACTGGCTAAATAACAAACAGAATGCTTAAGGTACACTGTTACTGATTTATTTTTTAGTTATAGGTGGTAGCATCAATGCCAAAGGAGTAAAAATCGCTAGAATGATTTCTTGGCGCTCTTTGTATCGTTAGAATACGAGATCTAGATTCCTATTTTTCTTTTCCTGTGATTTTCTACACATATACAGCGTACTTTGTGCGGCCTCTAGGGATTACCGTGAGTACCAAGTTTATCCCCAAAGTTTGAGGAACGTACTGTCTTCACGAAATCTGCAAATGTTCATTGGTATTTCTGAATCACAAACCCAGCAAAAAACTTCCATGACAGTTTTTATAACAACAACTAGCCATTGTACTAGAAACATCCACTAAAAGATATAAAAGAGAATTTCAGTCGTGGCTAAAAGAAGAGCTACGAATAAAGACGAACCAAATTGCTTGTCATAGTAGTTACGATGTATGGTTACCGGTCAAAACACTGACATCTATGTCTTAAATTTATATTATTCATTGAAGTAGTGTACAAAATATACATAGTTAAAACGGCTAAAATGAAATTTTTGAAATATTAAGAGTTCATTAAAAATGATGGATGATAACGATTTTAGTTGTCATAATACGATTCGGCACACAAAAATCACAAGAATAAGCCACTTTCAGTAAAAGATCATCTGTGCGCAGTGTCGTTGCACACTTTATCAGTTTTTCTTTGTTATGCAGAAGATGAATCAAGGTTAAGTACAAGTTATCTTTTAGTTATTCTTTATCTCATATATCTATTGTTTTGTGTGTAACATATATTGCTTTTCGAGGAGGAATCTTGCGTAACTCATGTGCTATTCACACTGCAACGTTTACTGTAAACATAATCTCTAAAGATACCTGGTTAGACGTAAGACAAGGCCTGAAGGCTTTAACTGTGAGTGGAAAAACAAAATGTTCTCATTCAGACGAATTTTGTGGAGTGATGAAGTGGGGGCCATGTAAAATGATTTGAAGCAGTTGGTAGAAACGAACATGGAGGAATTTATTGATCGGCGTTTGAAATACGCTGCAACTTGAGCGCAAATCTCACGTGTCTATCTGTCTGTCTGTCTCCCCTCCCCTCTACTCCCCCATTTCTAGATAATAACCGTAATCAAGGGGGAATGGCACCGAACAATTCGATTACGATCGACACCAAGGGTGCCATATCAGTTCATGGGGGCGCATGTGAAATAGAAAATTTCGGAACGTCTCACCAATGACATTTACAGGCCTGATAACACCGAATGACAGTAGCTAGTTCCGGTGAACAGGGGTGCCTGTTTTCAAATCGGATGGGTGAAACCCTGTGTGCATTCCGTCAATAGGTGTTTATTATCGTCATGGGTGAATCTGAAAGTTGTAATCGACGTTTCAGTTAAATGACCAAAAACTAAAATAATGGAACGATTGTTGCAAGCTTTCATATCCGTCAAGCAACTCACGAACTAGCATAAAAGGTCCAATGATTCTACGTTCTGACATTATAAATGTCATGTAATCTAGCATGATTATAATGTCCGCCCCCGGTAGCTGAGTGGTCAGTCTGCCTTCGGCAGTGACACAGAGCGGACCGTGTTGCCTGCCGGCCGCGCTGTGGTGCGCGCGCCTGTTTGTTTACGCCGGAGCAGCTTCGCGTGTGCGGTGTTGTGAGTCTAGAACGAGATGGCACACTCGTACAGAAAAACGACTTTGAAGTTCAGTTTTGCGAACGACTATACACGACCAAAGGCACACGAGATTGAACGTTTCTTCAGAGAAGAGGTAAAAATCGATCCACAGGAAATCGTGGGAATCAATTTATCGCTCGTTTCAAGCGTCGTCTATGTCAAGCTTGTTGACGAGGCTGCTTGCGAAAGACTTCTACAACGATCACCGAACGGGTATCGTTTCTGTCATGCCGACGGGAATGTTGGTGCGGTTACAGTCGATCACGCGGGAATGGGGATCCGCACTATACGAGTCTTCGAACTTCCGTTTCAGGTCCCGTCTGAACTTGTTACCGACGCCTTTCGACCATACGGTACAGTTCTATCCCATGTGGCCGAAAAATGGACGAGTTTTACCACGTACCTCGTTTTAAATGGGGTGAGACAAATACGGATAGAACTGCGCAAGCACGTCCCCTCTTATTTGTACATAGGAGGTTGTCGAGCGATTATAATCTATGATGGCCAACCTCGCACTTGCTCGGGGTGCGGGAAAGAAGGTCACGTCCGCTCGGAATGCCTCCAGCGACGTTTAGTGCAAAGTCCACGGGATGACGTTCAGTCGCCACAACCAACGACTGTCTTACCGTTGACCTTTGTGGAAGCCCTGAGAGGCGACGTGAGGGAGACTTCCGATGGGCACCAGCAGCTGCCCCCTATAGAGAACATGGACACCAACGGACTGGAACTCCGACCACCGGTTCCACCACAGCAGACACAGGACACCACAGAAGAGATGCAGCTGACGGCCGCTCCAGGCTCATCCGTGGTGGCTGCCAGTGCTTCCACCGAGAGAGTCCAGGCCCAAGACGGAGGATACGCAACCCCAACAGCCGATGCGGAAGCAAGGCAACGGAAACAGCGTTCGCCGAAGAGAAGAAAGAAGCGTCGACTGACTTCTGCTGACGATAGCCATAGTCCCGAGGGGACAGTGGACGACAACGACAGTATCGACCTGAGACCAGTGGATTCAACAGATACCGAGATGACGATGCAGGAACTACACAGCGACGATAACTTCAACTCTCCTTCTGGTGACCGGAAGGCGGAAGTGGAGATGACAACTGTCCAGCATCAGAGCGATGACAACGTTACCTCCCATCCTTCGACCAGTTCCGGAAATATGCTGGGGGACTGGGCGCAAGAAATGGACCAACAGGAACAGGATGAAAATATGAACGCGACGATTGAGGACAGTCCTGGCCAGAGGCCGGGAGGGGTCGGGAAATGTTGACCAACTTAGGTGTGTTGAGGAGCGCCGGGGGTGCAGATGGACGCTTAATGACACCGCCCTACAACTGATGAACACAAGCCAGGCGTACCGCATTGCCACGATAAACACTAATGGCATACGGACACCGCTTAAAATTCAAATGCTGAAAGATATGTTACGCGCTGCGGACGTGGATATTGTACTCCTACAAGAAGTGCGTTTCACATCGCCGCCGGAGTTCTACGGTTACGAGGCACATTATTCAGTGCACGAAGAAAGTGGATGCGGTGTGGCGATTCTCACCAGGGAAGGAATAGGAGTGGAGGACGTCAGGTCTCTCCCTTCAGCACGCGGCATAGAGATCACTGTCGACGGCGTTCGTTTCATCAATTTATACGCACCATCTGGCTCCACAAAACGAAGAGAAAGGGCGACTTTTTACACCGAAGAGATAGCACCGTTGTTCGCTGGACGCTTTGATAACTATATAGTGGGCGGCGACTTTAATTGTGTCGTCGACAAAAAGGACCAAGTACCTCATTATGTGACATGCATGGAACTGCGTGCGTTGATTACCGAAATGGCGCGTCTGGATACCTGGGAACTGCAGCATGGTGACAGACCGGGTTATACGTTTGTCACGGGACACTCGGCGAGTAGACTTGATAGAGTGTACGTGACACGAGCTCTACGGACGACGATACTGGATGCCGAAATCTGGCCAGTGGCTTTTACGGATCATATGGCGTACGTCTGTACGATTTCACTAACGCGTCAGAAGATATGGCGGAGTAAAGGTCACTGGAAAATGAGTTGTGCACTTTTACGTGACACTGAATGTCACCGGTCGATAGAGGCGGCCTGGGAGACCTGCGTTCGCCGCCAACGAGCATACACCTCGGTTCTCCAGTGGTGGATTAAATGCGCAAAACCAACGTTACGGAGAACGTTGATACGATACGGGCAGGACAAATCGCAGTGGAACCGCACAACGGCTGATTTTTATTTTACAGCCCTGAGGGAGCTGATGACCCAACAACCATCGCCGGAAAGGCACATGGCCATGCGCAGGATAAAAGCCAAGTTATTACAGCTGACGAGACTAAGAATGGAAGGTGTAATGGTCCGGGCGAGATTGGCGGACACAGTTGCTGCCGAAACCCCCTCCATGCACCACGTGGTACGTGAACGCCAACGACGACGCAGGACATTGATCAGGGAACTAATCTCTGAAACTGGCCAGCAAGTTGTGCACCAGCGTGATATTGCGCATGTGTTTACCGACTATTTCCGCCAGTTATATGGACCTGTACATGTGAACCACGAGACACTACATGATGTCATCTCGGAAATGCCAGATAGAGGACCACCACTGGATGCAGAGACTTTCATCACAGCGATAACAGAGGACGAGCTGACAGACGCAATTGCCTGGGGGGCTCCGAACAAGTCCCCAGGACAGGAAGGCTTCCCAATTGAATTTTACCGCGCCTTTGCATACCTCATGGGACGGACCTGGATTCAGATGTACAACGAACTCCTGTTACCGCAGACTGAGATACCTGCCGAATTTACGGAGGGTATCATCATCCCAATACCCAAACCACGCGGTGGCAGAAATCCAGGAGATTATAGACCACTCACTCTCTTGAACTGCGACTATAAGATTTTCGCGCGCATCCTTGGGGCTCGCCTGCGGTCTTCACTTTCAGATAGACTCCTCATAGATCAAACTTGCCTCTGCGGTAAGAGCAACGTACATACGGCGCTCAGTGACTACCGAGATATCATCGCATTAGCAGCGGCATGCCGAGTGCGTGGGGCACTCGTCGCTATTGACTTCGATCATGCATTCGACAGAGTGGATCACACCTTTTTGCATGCGGTGATGGGCAGATTGGGAATCCCACAGGCCTTCATCCTAGTGATCATGCGACTGTTACACGGCGTACGATCAAAGGTCTCGGTGAATGGGCGGGGCACTGACTACATTGTTATTTCAAGGTCAGTTCGTCAAGGTTGCCCCCTTTCGATATTTTTGTATGCAATGGCTTTGGAACCCTGTCTATATGGTCTCCGAAGACGGTTGGAGGGAGTGCCGTTGCCACAACTGACCTTTCATTGCCGCGCTTATGCTGGCGATGTGATGCTGGTGGCACGGACAGGCGAAGAAGTACGTACGGCGTTGGCATGGATACAGCGATACGGGATGGCGGCAGGAAGCGTGCTTAATCTACAAAAATCACGCTGCATGAATGTCGGTCGAGGATTACAACCGGGGGAGGAAGGCCCGCTCATCTTAGTTAAGACCATAAAATGCCTAGGTATTACGTACAGCGGACAGCAGCGGACAACTACCGACGCATATTGAAGCTGATGCGGACAATGGTGCTGTTACAGAAATTAAGAGCGTTGGATATGATTCAGAGGGTGACCTATGTTAACGTATACCTAGCACCGAGACTCACTCACGTAGCGCATGTCCTGCCCTTAACGCGCACAATGGCATCACGGATACAAGCAACTTTCGGAACCTACGTGAGTGTGGGACACCTGTTTAAGATCCGATACACAACGCTTACGCTACCACCTGGAGAAGGTGGACTTGGTCTAGTGAACGTATATGAAAAGGCACGGGCGTTATTCGTCAGTACGATTTTCCGACAGTGGCGCGGTCAATTTCGCAATATCTCGGGTGCGTTGGCCGATGTACTAGCGCCCACTTCAATGCTGCCCCCAGTCGATGTGGGCCATATTTCATCGAAGCTGTCACATTTCAAGTCTTTTTTTTTTGGAGCTTAGCTATGTCAGAGATTCCTTCCCAACAACACGACTACCGACGACGCGAGACGTATACTAACTCTTACTGCGCCGGTGCCCCAGGAATACCCTGGAAAAAAAGTACCCAGACAAGAACTGGCGACAGATATGGCGCGTTATACGGAACGTTTACCTCCCAACGTCGGTACGCTCAACATGGTATGTGGTGATAAATAGGAAGTTCGCAACGAATCAACGGCGGCACGCGATTCATTTGGCAGACACTCCACTATGTTTAGGCTGCGCAACAGTGGACACTGATGAACATCGTTTAGCATGTAGTGGGACGGCTCCAGTGTGGCACTTGGCACAACAGATATTGGCGTTCCTGTTACGCTCCGCCCCTCACACAATTTCATCAGACACAATTTTTTCCCCCAAGAATCTTATTTCCCGGTCCAAAAAACCAATTTTATCCGTTGCGGAATTTGAATGAACTCTGTCGCTAGAGTACGGTGTCCAGCCCCCGGCAGCAGCTGTATTATACTTTGAAATTTGCTGAACTAGCTCCCTTTAAAGAAATGATTTAGTCACAGCCTAGGGATTGTCTTTCACTCTACAGCGGAATATGCGCTGTCTTCAAAATCCGTTCAGAGTTCGGCGCGTAATTCCTGTCTGGCAGCCCACACTCTACAGCATTCTCAGTCTTTCATGTTACTCGGATAACAGCTGGCAGTGATTTTATTTTTCGTATATGTTTAACTATCCTTTGCTTGCTGAAGAATAGTCTTCAGATGTCTGAAACATGCGTTTTTAAAAAGGTTTTGTGACTGGTGAAGGTAACAAGCTATTTTTTTCTTTTTTACTAGGTCTTTAATAATGTTTCGGAATCGTCTTGCAGTCCGTGACAAATGCAGTTTTAACGGCTACGCCAGCTTCACGTCAGGTGAAATGGTGATGGTTGACAGTATCCGGAACTTCGCCGTTACATTAACCTGTAGTTAAAGGTACATATGAGAGTGGGAAGAATGCAGAAAGGCGAGCCCAAAAATCCTGTACTGTTTTCTTGCTAGTCACTTTAAGAATGGTCTTTTCTTTTGAGAAGCAAGAAGTGTTTTTAGAATCTGTTCTATCCTTCAGGTGCTTGTTTTAACATGTTTCGATATAACAGGTTCTTTACCACCCAATGAAGTGTCTACAGGGCTCTGTACCTTAGTTGGTAAAAACAGAATCCACATAAAGTCACTTTGTTTTCTGTCTGTCTCTCCATCTGTGAAGACTCCTTTATCTCAGGAACGGGTATAAACATAAAGCTGAAATTTGTGTCCAATAATAATGCCTACGGTCCCTTGACGGTGTACAAAATTAAGCTTTTAAGTCAATGTTATCAAAAGTTACGGCTATTTGTCATTTTGATACTCGGGAACTCATCAAAACCTGTAGATGAACTGTCTGTATAGATAATTAAAATTTTACGGAACACTCGAAGTGTGAGTCCTACTTGTTCTTTTCCGTTTTTTTTTCTTTTTTTTCACAAACCTGTTTCCCGACACTCTCCTGGCCATACGAAAGCGATATTTAGAGTAGCCTCTGTAATGGTGCAGGCGGTTTGAACCCTTGCCATATCTTCAATTCTGTTGTGTATATAACATGTGCGGAGTAACTAAAATGAAACTTAATTTTATTATCTATTACATTCCCTGGGTTACGAGCGGTTAATGATCCAGCTATAGTGCCAAATAACTGTGTTGATTACAAAATATCAGTAATTTCAGATTACACTATCATTGTTGATATATAAACATATACTCTGTTACTGACTTCCTGGTAAAATAGACGAAAAAATATAGAAATAAGTAAAGCATTCATAGGATCAATGACGAAAATGTGTTAGCAACACTTGAAATCTTGTAATCCCTGAGTAATTAACATACTTAGCTGCCGGCCGGGGTGGCCGAGCGGTTCTAGGCGCTACAGCCTAAAACCGCGCGACCGCTACGGTCGCAGGTTCGAATCCTGCCTCGGCCATGGATGTGTGTGATGTCCTTAGGTTAGTTAGGTTTAAGTATTTCTACGTTCTACGGGACTGATGACCTCAGAAGTTAAGTCCCAAATAGATCAGAGCCATTTTTGAACATACTTAGCTAAAACATAGTTACTACAATAGAATCCCATATTTAGGCAAACTAACCAGCTCAATTCAAAAGAAATTGTATCTATATGTGGAAGTCCTGGTTAAAACGAATCTCCGTACACTATTCAGTAACTCAGAAATGTAAATATTAAATTGTAATGTATGGAAATCCAGCAAGCCATAGTAAGTAACTTCAGTATTAATTGTTTTAAACTTATAAAAGAGGCATGTTGCAAGAGATTTTAAGTAAGTCTACGGGGAGTTATGAAATGTAGATGATCTGCGTCCGTCGTTATGGGAAATGTACCGCAGACAAGTTAGTACAAGTTACAAGTCGGGAAATGTACTGCAATTTGTCTAGATATCGTGTCCGGGTTGTTATTCAATAATGTAGTGACTGTTTTAAATGATGGACTGTATTAAACTTCAGTAACGATCGTCATCTTCTGTGATAAAAGGATCACACTGTGAACAGTCTTGTTTGCACTAGTTACTTCCCTTTGCACATAGAGTTCGTACTGACCTGACTGTTTGAAAGACAGAGATTTAAGAACATTATTCAGAGACTGTGTTGATTTTATCTGTTTGCCAAGCATAGAGTTTCGTGCTTAATTACGTTAGCGTTAGATTACTGCACTCGGAAAATCATGTGATAGGACAAGAACTGAGTGTAGTATGTGGCCATCAGTTTATATATTATACATATAAGTGCAAAGAAGGTGTTTGAACTGCATATCTGGTGTAGACTACTTGATTGATAATACTCCATTTTTAACCACCAATCTTTTAGGCAAATTCTACGGAAGTGCAGCTACCGAGGACATTATTTGTACTGGTAACGACTAGGCCTCAAGTTCAGTAGCGCTCCTACTTGCGTACACTGTTCAGTCTGCGAATACGTCTCTAAGAATCATCTGAAGCTTCGACGTTGTGCGCATACTCACTGTACAGTAACAGAGTTGTCAGTATAGATATCTCCCTGCCAAAATGACGTATACCAAAGCAACATCAGTCATAAATTCTAACTCTCCCGAGAGAAACGTAAGATTAACGATCTGCTTTGAAGTCATCATTCGCAGTCAACACCAGTCAATGAACTGCAACAGAACTGCGTGCTATCTTTTTTGAGGCGTCAGGCAGAGGTGTATCTGTCCAAAGTGTACCCAACAGCTTCAACACGATAAAGTTTGCCTCTTAAGTTCCATTAGGAACAATAATAACCCCCCCCCCCCCCTCCCAAGTCAGTGGTTCGCAAATTTGGTGGAAGAGACCATCTGGAAAACTCGTTTCGGGGTCTGTTCAGCGAAGAACAAGATTTGCGCGATACCTGATGCTCGTAGAAGAGTGCGACGCAGCCAGGAACCAACGTACGTCTCATACGTGCAGTCTCACAAATTCATGATCGAGATGGGTCAATTACATTCGAATATCGATATCCTCTCGTTTCCATCGACAGTAATTTGAATGCCGTAGAATATTGGACAGGATCCAGCAACCAGCTGTCGAGCCCTATAGTCAAGATATCGCCGAAGGGTCATCTTTGCAGACGATAAAGCATGAGCACACTACGCCCAACGCATGAACGTTTTCCTCCACGAAACAGGGATGAACCTATCAAAGCTGGCTGTAGTATCTGTTGAATGAACAAGATTGTGCATACTTGGGGCAGCTGAAACTTGTAATAGGTCCTCTCAAACAGGATGACATCAGGACGGTTGCAGGGTCGAGCAGCAACGTCTCCACCACGTTGTGGATCCAAACTCGGTCCATCGCAATGGGGATCCGCAGTTCGTGCTCTAGTGGCTAGCATTGCTGCTTCTGGATCACGGGGTCTCGGGTTCGAATCCCGGACGGGTTGGTGATTTTCTCTGCCCGGGGACTGGGTGTTTGTGTTGTCCATATCATTTCATCATCATCATCATCATCACCATCATCATCATCATCATTCGTGATTCGTGACAGTGCCTAGATTGGATTGCGTAAAAATTGGACTGTGCCAAAATTGGGACTTTGTATGGGCACTGATGACCGGCAGTTGAGCACCCCACAAACCAAACCTCATCATCATCAACGCAGTTGGTATACTACACGGTACTCAGTGCTATCCAACATTAGATGGCTCAAATGGCTCTGGGCACTATGGGACTTAACATCTATGGTCATCAGTCCCCTAGAACTTAGAACTACTTAATCCTAACTAACCTAAGGACATCACAAACATCCATGCCCGAGGCAGGATTCGAACCTGCGACCGTAGCGGTCACGCGGTTCCAGACTGAAGCGCCTAGAACCGCACGGCCACACCGGCCGGAGCAACATTAGAATTTGCTTTCACAAATGTGGAACTGTGCGTGCTTTCAAATTGCCTTTGATTCGTCAATGGTTTTATTTTTATTTCGCACTAAAATTATTTTATTTAGTTTGAGTTGGCTTATTATTTCAATCCCCGCTCCCTTCTAAGTCGACACATTTGATTGATGCGCACCTTATAAAAATATGTATATAAATAAATAAAATTAAATCGAAAAGTTGTTGTCGTAAATCACAATACATATTTACTTGAAAAGAAAAATAAATGAAGATAATTACAACATCTGTATCTTCACGTTTCCGTGGCGTAATATCGGGAATGATGCTGTAACCAGGTCTTACTTCTCACTCAGAAGATAACTGAGCATTTGGCAGGTAAACTATCGGAGCAGTAGAAGAACTGCTTACGGTTGAATTTCCGGAATGACATCGGAAAAGAGCAAACTGCTTTGAGGACATGTCGTCCTGTGCGTCTTATGTTCTTTCTGACTGTCAAAGAAAGTAAAAAAACTGTTTTACTCACTGTGTAGGGATCTGTTACACTGTTAAAGCAATTTTCATAGAGAAACTTTGCAGTGTAACGTTTTTCTTTGTCCGTCTATCGTAAAATCGGAATCATACACAGATTAATGTGACCATAGTCTATGTTCGAGTTCAACGTGCAGTTATCACTCAAAGACGGCAGGTGGCAGCAAATGCAGTGGAGGATACATAAAGCATGTCCGAGGGACATGAAAAGCAGTGCAGTTGTTGTCATAATGCGGAAAAGAAGAAAAAAAAAAGTGTGTGAAATCTTATGGGACTTAACTACTAAGGTCATCAGTCCCAAAGCTTACACACTACTTATCCTAAATTATCCTAAGGACAAACATACACACACACACACACATGCCTGAGGGAGGACTCTAACCTCCGCCGGGACCAGCCGTACAGCCCATGACTGCAGCGCCTAGACCGCTCGGGTAATCGCGAGCGGCGGAAAAGAAGAAATTTATGTGACACCCAAGAGGGCATGAGCATTGTCTTTCGAGCCAAGGGTGGGAGGATTTCCGAAACTGCTAAGTCTGCAAACTCTTCACGTGCCTCAACGGTTGAAGCATACCGTTCGTGGAAAAATGACACTATCCAAAACCGGTGCCACGGCAACTGCGGGGCACCACGGGCCATAGGTGATAGGAGCGAATGACAGTCGTGAAGATCTGTACGGACGAATAGACGTGCAACTGTTGGGCAGCTGACCGCCCAGATGAACTGAGGGGCTATCAACAGTGTCTCCTCAACGAGCGTTCAGCAGCGTTGCTGCGTATGGGGCTCCGCAGCAGGCGCCTGGTCCATACACCCGTGCTGACTGCAGTTTATCGACGATGAAGGCTGGAATTTGCATGCCAGTTCCGCAACTGGACGTCCTACTGGAGTGGCGTCAGGTCTCCTTTTCAGGTGAATCATGGTTTATGCTCTATCGGACAGACAGCCGTGGGCATGTACGGCGTGAAACGTCTGAAAGCAAACACGCTACAACAAACGTCGGAACGGTGCAGGCCGGAGGAGGCATCGTTACGGTCTGCGGAATGTTTTCGTGGAATTCCATGGGCAATCCCGTCATTCTGGAATGCACAGTGGATCAACACAAGTACGCCTCCATCCTTCGAGACCCTACATGAGGTTTGTTTTTCCTCGGCACCATGGCGTCTACCAGTACAACTTGTCACACGGTTCGCAGTGTAAGTGCGTGCTTCGAAGGGCGCCAGGTTGAGGTTACCGTATATTCCGCATTGAAACCAGTCGAGACACTGTCGGCGACCAGAATCCTCAGCCGAAAAAAGCAGCGCAGCTAGTCTTGGCACTTGAGTCGGCATAGCTCCGCATCCCTGGCGATACCTTCCAGAATCCCATTGTCCCTCTTCCTGCGTGCCTCACAGCTTTCTGCGTTGCAAAATGTGGTTATTTAGGCTTCTGACAAGTGGTCACATTAATGTGAATGGAACGTGTATTTAGCTCTCACATATTGGGTCTCTGTCGCGATAAGTTACTCGAAGGAAAAAACGTCCTCCTGGACGCTTTTTAATATGAGGTGAAACCAGTAAAATAAAAACAGCAATTAAAAAAAATAGTAAGAAGAAACAAAAGCATGAAATCCTGTACTAAATATGAATAAGTGTCGCAGTCATAAGTTGACTTCAGGTGTTACAAAACGACGAAACTGCTCTAGATCAGTTGTAAGGTGTCAGGCAAATCCAACACCTTCCATGAAAACCCTGACATGATAAGCAAATCCAGTAGTATGTCACATAGCTCCGAATAAATCGTTACATTAAATTAACCATAGTAATACGAGTAACAAGTGAGCAAATGGAATACCACAGACTAACACGAGAATGCCTAAATGCATGTCATACCTTCCCACCGTGAGACAGACGCAGTTCCGAAGGGAGAAACGAGAACAGAAGCCGAGAGCAAAACCGTGTTAAGCTGGAAGGCCCTACGATAAGGGACAAACAGACACCCACGTCACCAGCTTACTGCTAGGACCACACCACCCGCAAGTTTTAGCGTGAGACTTTTTCGCGTCTCTGTTACCTCAGGACCACCCCCCAAGCCCATGTTAAAAGATAGAGCCCTCCAGAAGAACAGTATAGATCTTACGATAACGCTAAAAGGACCACACCTGCTGCAAGTTTTAGCGTGAGACTTTTTCTCGTCTCTGTTACGTTGCAAACTTTAAAAACATTGCCCCACCACGAAAAGCATAACGTTTCTCATTGGATAGACAAAATTTTCGTAGGTGGAGCTTAAGGTTAACATGGAGACCCTGATTGGTCAGATGAAAACACAGCCAGATAGTCTTTTTAAACCAACTTCGGTAAACTGCAGTAAGGAGAAGTTAGGAGAGAGTTGCTTCCGAGACGGCGAGGTGAGCGGAGCTGTGCTGCCTGCCGCCCGCTAACGAACACCGACAAGGTAATGAACGCACGCGATGCCGCATAACAGCGCATAAAGCTTCACTCAGAACTGCAGAAGTCTCATCTGTTATACCCCCTTTTTGCGTAATATTAGTGTCGATCGTCAATTAAAGCTCATGGTGTTTACATTTGCCACTTGAAGTAAAAATCTGAAACGCGATGATTTTTCTGTTATATAGTTATTGTGAAGCCACATCAGCCACTGTAATTTACGACAAGTTAGATAAGTAATTAAAGATAATTGAGGGTCACTGTAGACCATTTTGATAGTTTGCTCTTTTGTGAAACTTAATTTACACCTAGATTATAGATGTGATATGGCATAGGCCATCCTTCGATCCATTGTAGAACTTGGAAACCCATTCAGGGAATATTCGTTCACATTTTTGTTGAACGCAGTTGGTTTTTACCATCCTGTATTAAAACATTTCCTTTTATCAATAGTGCAATTTATAAACGATGTTTTGTGAGTAGAATAAAAATTCCAATGGTAAACTTAACTGCTTTTTCGACGTTATTTTACCAGCTAACTAAAAATAGGAAAGCCTTGAACCCCTTCCACTAAATTTAGTTAGTATTAAGATTCTTTTACAGGGAGTGCAGTGGAGCTGACGCTGAAATCATTAAGTATTTGGTTATATCATCACTAGTCTCACTGAACTCTTCTGAAATCTACATGTCATGTGTGGTCTGGCGTCTCCTTACCAGCAACAGGTCCCAGGTTCAAACTAGTCAGTTCCCTAAAGAAACACGCTCAGAGCGTCGTTGCGCAAAAGTGGTAGGGAGACACGATATAGAACAAACAGACACCACGCAGAATGTTTAGAAAATGGCGACGCTGCCAGGAGGGTAAAATACTATGATTGAAGGTCGACCACATGCCTAACTAGGTCAGAAAAATATCATGTTAAAAAAAATTTTCGTAACAAAATAAATACTCGAAAACAGTAGCTGCAGTAGATAGTAAGAAAGTGTCAGAGACAATAGCATAATTGAGTTGTGAATTTTAATATTGTTAGAATTAAGTTTTCTCTCCAATGCAAGCGTACAGGTGGCGGATACATCGTTGACAAGTTGGTTCTGACCCAACAAGTAAGTGAATTGATTGTGAAGTCGTGTGAACAAAAAGTTTATGAAACGTGTGAGATCGTATGGGCAGAGTATTCAGATAGCTGCGCACTTTCTAGCAGTTGCTATAAACTCTCCACATCAACATCCCTAACTACTCTGTTCCCCAGTTTTTATTTGCTAATATCAGCTAACACATGACACACATAGCTTCTGCTTCTTTTAGAATATATATGAGTGATCTGTTAACTAGAAACTGAACCCCATGCCTTCATATAGTGAAGCACACATTGGAAGCGGAGCTCGTCATACAATTCAAATAACACAGAAATTTCATGCGCATGCAACTCATCAATTCATATGATTCGTTTAATAGCATTACGAGTCCTTACCACACCATCAGCTAATCCTGAAAGCACTGACATTGCAGAAAAATTTGGAAGGAGAGGTAATTCTCCACCTCTTTTCGGGTGGGTAAGTACCTTGTTTTTTGAGCAAATTTCAAGTTTTATAATCAGTTTTTACGGGTGCTGTGGGAATACTGCCCAGGTCCATACATGTTAGACTTGTTCAAACGGTTTTAATCATTTCCTTCGTCACATGTTATGCGTTCTCGTTCTTCTCCTTCTCCATTTCTTTCATACTATTGCTAAGTTCAACTTTAGCTTTGTTGCATCAAACACTAATGGAGCAGCTAAATTTTCACAGGCATAAGCGTCTTTTCCATTCACCCTACATCCTGCTTTTTTGGTTTGAATTCAATTTGCTTGATGTATGTCTGATGAATTGTATGGGTGCATTTCATGTTATGTTCCTTGCATCTAATGGATTGAGTCTAGCAGCACCTCTTTTTATTAAATCCATAAAATTTGTTTCTAGCGCACAGTCTGAATACCCATGTATCTGAAGTTCCATGGTTAAGCTACTAATAATGATTAAGGAGAGATCCACCTTTGTCATAATCTTAGTTCAAGTCTTCGTTCTCTTTACACACACACACACACACACACACACACACACGCACACACACACACACACACACACACAACTCCCCAACATACAAGCCTGGAATGCACTCTATAGCACTACTAATAAAATTAATATTTTTTTTTTCAGTTCGTGGAAAGAGGATTCTTCTCTTACCATGTTACAGAAGTGGAACACGGACTGAAAGACTATCGGCATTGGAGAAGGCTCCCTGTCTGGAGTATAAGATGCCTTAATTCGAAATTTTGTGGGGCAGTGCTGATTTATTTGAAGGACTGCAAGATATATCGATCATCAAGACTACCAGCTATCACTGATAGTGAACTTGATTCTCACGCCAATGCCACTGTGTGCATGATATATTGCAGAAGAATGAAGAACATGGACACATTTGATTTCGGAAATGTCTGATGAACTAACTTTTTTTTCATATGATCTTGACAGAAAACTGTGTATGTAAAAAGTTAGTTTCTGTTCACAAGAAATCACTATGTTGAACTATAAGAGCCATTGATGATCACTCTATAAAATAAGATATTTTTGGTTCTGTGTCGAATTTGCAAGAACGTTTAGTCCTCCCATATAAAATGTTTAGTTCTCAAGATTCCTTGCATTTTAAGTCTTACATGAAAGATATATATATATATCTTCATATTGTATAAAGTTTGCACATTAAATGCATTTCAGTATTATATCCATGTATATATTAATTCAGATATGGCTTTAAAAACTTTTTTATATGATGGTGATTTTCACACGTTTACGCAAATTGTAACAACCTATTGTTTGCAATAAATGGTATTCTAAAAAGTGTTGAAGATAAATACGAATGTAAATTAAATTAATCTATTTCCACTGTGTGACAACATAATATGACAAACGATTTGGCCTGCAAGTCGAAGTTAACTGTGATTTTAGTCTGTATGTGTTCAAGTGTAATATTTTAAACTGATTTACTGTCTGAAAATTTAAAGAAAATAATAAAATTTATGCCTAGGTTATTTGTGTCTGCGTGATCTCCATCCATTCCCTCTGTAATATATTAAATTGTTAACGCCTTATGTAAGTAACCATTACACAGAGAGATATATGATGAGAGACAGAGGGAGATGAAATTTGAACATTTTTAGTTAAGTGTTAAACAGAGAGATAGACAGAGAAAGAGAGACAGCGAGATGAAACTTAATGAAGAGGCAGTAAAGTATATTTTAGTGGATTAAACAGAGAGAGAGAGAGAGATGAAATTTAGTGCAGAGGCAGGTGACAGGAAGAAATTTACTGATGAGGCAGAATTTTGGACACGTTCGTATTTTTGGTGAGGACCATGAGTGGGTACCACCCTATGTAAAAAAAATCTCACAGAAGGTGTGTTATATGCTACTCAAGAGGAAAAAGAAGTGACATTGCATGCCAGTGTAAATAGGTGACGTGTTGCTCTACTTTTAAAAGACGGTTTTGAGGTCTACCATACACAAAAATCATACAATATATGACATGTAAAACGACTGTACTGGTTTATATGTGTTAAATCAGATTTCAAAGCAACCACTGGGGTATTTGAATACCATGTCATTGGGTGTATGATGCGACAGCCGCTTGCAAATAACTAATTTAGATGAAAGGAGACAACCAAACAATGTGAGCAACAGCTCTTTATGAAGTGATCGTGCTGTATTTAGGACCATACAGGAAAATCAGGTTTGATCTGCATTTGACGAAATAAATTTCACCTGAAACCATGCTTCAAAGAGAACGCTTACCGTCAAGCAAGGTGTTACAATACATGTTACGCAATCTTCAGGCCTCCTGACTAACGCGCAGGAAGATTCCAACCACGGTTCCGGTCAAAACAGGGGCCAACATTCAAAGACTGATTTCTGTACATTTGAACAGTCCGCAGGTGATATTTGAACTGCTCGCTGTCTCAAAAATCTAGAGACACCAGTCCTTCAATGTTGGCCCCAATTTTGACCGGAACCAAGGTTGGAATCTTCCTACACGCTGGCCAGGGGGTCTGAAAATTGCGTAATATATCACCGAAACTGGTGACTCAATACAATATCAATCTGGAAATTGAGACGACTGAAATGTCTTTGATTTGACACCCTATACTGAACAGCCGAGGTCCAGAGCCATCTCTGAGAAGATGGGCATACAGAGGTTTCGTCAAATAGTTTTCGCACACAACGGTTCCATATCGATTGTGATACAAAATGGAAACACTTACCAACTAACATGCGAGAATCGTCTGTATATAGAAACAAACATTCTCGTAGAAACAAGAGTGAAAATGTTACCAATATTAAGTTATGTAAAAATCATGTATTTTAGTTGTTTTGAAAATGTTCATTGTTTGAATAACGAAATTATTGATTATGTGAATAACATTTGTTGCTTAAAGATACGCCTCTTTTACTCCAAACGACTCAGTAACATTGGTCAGAATGCTTGTTGGGGAACGAGACATGATGTTAAAGAATCTGTTGATGGTCATGGACTTTTCGATTTCGGCCACTATGGAACTCTTGGTGGTACGGGATGCTAGGACAGTTATTTTAAATATTCGACTTTAATTTTTACTAATTCGCAGCAGACAAGATATTAAATTTAATCTCTCAGATAAAACAGACACTAAGTAGAAAACTGAAAAAAAACGAGTGTCCGAGAAAGAGCAACTGTCATTATGTAGCATCTCAAAAATAGTCGAGGCCTGACTCTAGCATTCCGTGACTGGGATTTAATTGAATTTTTTGTACCAGAAATTAGAACATGGATGTATCAAGTTAAATTCAATATAGCTCCCGAAATGGACAGATACGTAATTTTAGTTTTGGAGTTAGAGTATTCGATTTCATATAATTGCAGCATATTTCATGGAACAAAACATAAGATAATTGAAACTGTCTCTGAATTGATCTAAACATCCTGCAGTGAACTATTCAGTTCATTTTAGCACAAAGAATACTGCGCAAGCATTCGTTGTAATTTGGAGATATAGGCCCAACAAGATATCCATGGGTTAGTAGTACAGAGTTCCAAAAGTGCCCTAAATATTTTATCAGTTGTTCACATCAATATGAAGGAACACTGCTATCGTAAAAAAAAAGACATCTTGACATCTTCAGCCATTTCGGATGAAGCAACGTAGTGCAATAAAATAACATAATCACGTCACTGGAAGTGTGGCCATCTTGAATCCTTAGCGTATGCAATAAGCGGTGATAGCTACAGCTGATCGCAAAGTGTGGGAGAGAAAACTCTCGGATGTCTTACTCAAGGTAAGTGAAAATTTCTCTGTTTAGGAAGGAAATCTGAGTATTTTCATACCGTGAGATAGCTCATTAATGTGTTTCTTTTCTTTTCCAGAACTATGTACACTGTCCTCTCATTGTCAAGAGTTCTACACCACAACCAATCGATTTCTTCCTAAAGAATTTGCATTTCAGATGTTGGATGGTGATCGCCGTAATGTTGTCTCTTCTAGCGACCGCATTTGGCATTGCACAAAGCCCTTGCGACATCTGGATATAGCTTCACAGGGCCGGCTCAGTTGGTGTGTCATTGGAGAGAACACTGAACATCTTATGCTCAGTTATTCCACCAGAGTCAGGTATCTACATGAGGGGTTTAAAGAAAGTGAAGTGGATTAAGGACTTTTTGTCAGAAAACACTAAGAACAAGGGCTGCTATTCACTTCCTGCAATCTGATTCAAAATGTATGTTGACGAACACCAACTAGTGACTGATATGTACAGTGTAATGTTGCTGGGTAAGGGCTGCCACGATTGTCACTTGCAAGATTTCCCATTACGTATCAATGAGCGGAATGGACCTTGTTGTTGAACAATAGAAGAACTTAAAATTTTTTACGCTAAGGGGGAAATACACGTATTTGGTGAAAAATAAATGATTTTTTTATGATAAGATGTATATCTAGGGTATGTTTTATTTTAGAAGGAAATATTTTATTGTTGAGGCCTCATACCAACGAGATTTTGCTCTTTTTGTTGACTTCATTGTAATACGCATGCAAGGTCAAACAACTTATGAACTGCATTGGTCAGCATGCAAAGTTTATCCAAGGAGAGTAGCTGTCACGAAAGTAGTTGATGACCTTCATCAAGCTGAGTTAGTTGATCTAACTGCATGTTCTAAATACAAACCAGGTGATAAACACTTGTGATAGTAATTGATGTGAACTCCAAATATATGTAGCTCGCTGCTCTAAAGACTAAAACTGGTACAGAGATATATGTAAAAAAATATACAGAAGAAGTAATAGAATTGCAAATAATATAGACTTAGAAATTTTACAATGCTCATTTCAAGAAGCAGATGCAATCAAATAAGATTTATCCCTTGTCATCATATTATATTTTGAAAGCTTCAGTTGCGAAGCGATTCAATAGAAGTTTTAAAGATAAGATGTTTGAACATTTTCCTGTTTAGTGTTCTTTCAGATTGCCAAAGGTAGCCAAGTTCTTGAACAGAAGCTTTCTTTCCCTCCAACCTTACAACTGCACTCATGTCTGCAGGAGATGAGAGTGTAATTTCTTTCTCAGATTTTTGTGTGTGTTGTATTTTCTGCTGTATTGAAAATATTTGCTTTTAATATGATGCCATTTTACATGATCTCGGTGAATATGGTCGATGCATACTGAGTGCCTGTTTCGTCAGTATGTCTTAGTTTCCTGCCAATGTGATATCACAGAAAATGGGGCATGGGTTGTGATGTCTTGAATATGACTCCGTTGGTAAGGGTTATGCCATCATTGATAAGACATCGCGTGGATTTTGATGTCATGTGTTCAAAGTCAAAGACCACACATGACATCGCCATGGTTCAAGGTAGGACAAAGTGTTTCGTAGAGTACTTTGACATTTTAGCCAGCTGCTTCTCAACCCTAGTGACAATAATATCTTTGCAATGCTGCGAAAACCTTAACTTTGGTTCTTTGAGTTTTGTGGAAGCTCTTTCGATGAAATTCTTCCACAGTAGTAGTTGTAGGCTTCACTCATTGCTCTTTTGATGTAGCCAAATATGTTTCATTTAGTATTTCTATATCAATAGCACTATGACTTCTTTTACACACACACACACACACACACACACACACACACACACAGAGAGAGAGAGAGAGAGAGAGAGAGAGAAAGTTAGGAACAGACGATAGATTAAAAATATTTACATACACAAACAATTCGAGACACCAAGTGAAGAAATAATGAAACGACCAAATTCATACACAATTCTTCTAAGCTAAATCAGCAGCTCTTTTCAGATCAGTAGTGAAGTGTTTTACGAAATTTAGCAAATGAAAACCGAAGTATGATAACAACTACGCATGAAAACTGTTAATATATCTCTGTTTTCCACATCCGAAATGGAAGCCTGAGGTCTAATCTATGATCAGATGAGAGGAAACGCAGATTTTGTTAAGACGAATTAAAAACTGTAAATAACATCGTATTCACGTAAATGTTATGATGTGGGCTGCCTCAAATGTATAAGTACACTTATAAAACCAAAACTGAATATTTATAGTAAACTATCCACTGATGAAGCTTTTAATCTAAAAAGGCGAAATCCGATTTGAACATAAATAAATATTATAAAGCAGCAAGAATAAGGCTTTCGATTTTATTAAGCGGATACTCGTATGAATATTTAAGAAAGAAATCGTGCGCGGACAGCGTCTACTTTTAGTAACCAAAACCGGAGGCCCTAAAAAGCCAGGAACTTGTAGCATCAAAGAACTCACCAATCGGTGTATTGCAATGGCAGTCACCTACACATGTCGTTACGGAATACTTGAGGTGGCTGCGGACGCTGAGGCGCACAAAACTTCTGCAAAGCTATTAAGTAGCCTGGAAACCCTGCACGCCGGTAACCGACGCCCTGAGAAGTAACTCTCACTCCTTTGGCCTTACTGTTAACCTTGTACCTGCTATAACCCGCCAAGCGGCCCTTAAAGCTTATGGGCCTGCATACACTCTTTCACAAAATATTGGATAGAATGAGTACAATTACTAGAATTTGTAACTTACAACGTAAGTTATCCTCTCACAAATTTACACCCGTTACTTTTACATTTTGAAGTTGCCTCTGTTCTTAAATTGGATTTCATTAAGTTTCCTACGAATACATAGACTCCTCATCCAGAACACCACATGGTGCCTTAACATCGTGTATCAACTTCTCATTTAGCGTACTGTTAGAAAGTCAGCATTCTCTATACAGAAGCACTCCACTGTTATATCCGCATATGAAATTGAACTGAACCGAAGGTAACACTTTTTTCAACGTAGAAGTAAGACAACGACATATTAGAAATCTGACTATTAAGGTGAACTTTCTCACTAAACAATAACAGAACGCGTAAAATTTTTCAGTCCAAAAGGAATCAACGTTACAGCTATTGGACCAAAAGAATGAAAAATAAACACGCATCTGACGAAGTTCGACCCTGTAAAAGTGAAAAAAATCCATCTGCATATGAACATGAGTTACTGGGTTCCATAAAAGGTAATACATCTATTCACCAATGTATCACACTACGAAAACGAAACCTGATTCCTCAAACACCTTACCTAATTGTTTTCACTACCCGACTCACTTGCAAGCATTAAAACTGGAATATTCGCACCCGCGATCTCCAGTTGACACTGACTAGCGGCGTGCTTCCGTGTTTGTGCTGGGACGTGCATTCAAAACTTGATTTCTGTCTTCCAGTTAGACGTGCCACGGTGTCTCGAAATGAAGTCAGTTTCTGATTTCGGTATTTACAATAAGAAAGCAACTCATAAATCCTTTTAAAGTGCTTCAAAGAGAATAAAGTTTTTGGTTGAATGGCAAACGGGATTGCCAAGGAAACATGATGTAGCAGATACCGTCAGATTTTACGTAATATAGACGTATTCACGAGTTCAATCATAACTTTCAAACAAATTTATATCACAAATTGATTAATAAGAACAGATGGGAACAGTACAGATACACTGTAACCAAAAAAAACTTAATGTCACCGGACGCGTGGGGGGGGGGGGGGGCATGATGTCCCATTCACCCTTGGATTGATAAGACCAAGACTATCCATTATACGTAAGAATTCATTTCCCATTTGTCTCAAGAACGCAAGTCTAGTAGACAAAATCTGAGTGCAACGCCGCCTACATATCAAGAGATTAACTGAATCTGCTTTCACGAGCTCTTCTCGTCTCCAAAATATTTAGCGCAGGTACTGGAAAAATTATTCGAATATATCAGTAATACGATTATGGAATGCAGTCTCGAATGATTCGCGACAGAGACCACGAAAATGCTCTCAAAGAAATTCGGTACGAGGTTAAACACGTGGTGTGACATGCACAGCATTAAGTAACATGAGGTAATACAAGCAATGACCTCAGAATGCGCAGTATTAACAGTTCAGACAACAGCTTGTAACGACAACAGCGTTGTACTATTGTACGTATAATAATTTTTTCTTCTGATTTTAGATAGATTAGTGTAATCGATGTTCTGATTCCATTTCTTTTTTGTTTCATGCCATTATGTTAAAGAAACTGTAAACAATTTCCGATGTGAATATTAATGTTTATGTCAAATTTCAAGCAATATTATAACAGAATTGAAATGTAAGAAACGTTGAAACTATTGTAAGATGTTAAAATTGTAATTGTGCGTCTGGTCCATACGTAGGCAATGTATTAGGATATGTAGAATGCAAAACCTCGGGTGAATACCCGGCTTGTAAGGGAGCGGTAAAAGGTGGATGGTAGGCGAGCGCGGGAAACTGCACACGGGCGCTGCACGGCATAACGGGCTCAGCAGTAGTAGTCGGAGTTGGGCATTGGTCTGAGCAACACGTACTGGATCGAGGAGGCTCTCCAGGAAGCCGTAGTTTCATTGAGCCTCGGATATGCCGTTCCGACGACTATACAGCATGGCAAAATTCCATAGGCACTAAACGGAAACGTATTGCGACGCTATGAAGAAGTAAAGTGCCGATACATCAAAAACCATTGCTGTGGTTGTATGTGTGCTCTATGCCTCGCCATATCGCCGCCCGCCGACCGCCGCATCGATACGAACAGGTTGAAACTTTTAGTACTGTATTCGTGTGGACCAGTGTTGCTTTTGTTCCATACTGTTCAATAACAACTTAAATTTTACCAGAACTGTCCTATCATTTAATTATCCTCACAACTAACCTAGACAGGGTCCTTTCCACATGTTGTGCAATCCGAGTGTCCCGAGATGAAGATTCAAAGTTTATGTTAATAATAATTACCCGCAGACCTAGCTATGTTAGAATGATGTTTAAGGAACTTTGTTGTTAATGAAATAACAAACGAATAACATAGGTCTGACAAATTGGAAGATAATTTTGAAATTGAATTAGTAATGAAGTTTAATTATTTTGAGGCATATGTAATGGTATTTTAAATGAGCAGGAAATAAGCTAAAAAGAGTAATTATTCATATATTGGAGATCTTGAGTGGTTAATGCTTTCAACAGTTAATAGTTTCAATACAGTGACCATAGCAGTTTCAGGGTCCCCCCCCCCCTTTTTTATTCATTTGAATTCTGAAGTGTTCTAAACTGATTAGACCAGCAAAGTTAAAACCAATATAAAAACAAAAATTTATCAGTGTTTTACTTTTATCAAAATTGACATTGTGTATGTGTTTCGAAAGTGCTATTTCCAGGGTAACCTATGCCCGATTTTAATCAGATCAATAGCCACTACGAAGTTTTGTAGTAAACATTGTAGTGTGGTGTTACGTATTTATGGTTTGTCCATATTAGTACAGAAAGTGAAATTATCAGTTCAGTAGATTTTCTGATTTTAAAATTTACCATATTATGCAGTGTTATTACGTGTGGTTTCGCATGAACGTACATCAACTTGTACAGGGAAGAAACTCAGTTAATGCCTAATTAGTCTGGCGACCGTATAATTAACAAATTGGTAGCATATTCTGTGTTGCTTCTTGTCCGTCCTGACGTGTAGTTGCACTTCGAACTTGCTTGACGTATCATTGTTATTACCGAGTGGGTGTAAGTCTGATTTGCCTCCATTCAGGTACACGCGGTCAAATTCTATACAAAATTCCTTTCTCATAAGGTGAAGCCCGTCAACTTACTATAGTACAGGCTTTAATGAGTATCGTGTGCCCAAAAGCGCAGCGTTTCAAGCATACTTAACTGTTAATTAGGCTGGATAAAATATTGTTCTCGGAAAGAAAACCACGTCTAGAATTTGAACGATAATTTAGTCTGAAAACATAAATTACATACAATGAAATATATCGGAGTATATTGTAAATTGAAAGGTACCAAATAGAATTTAAACCCTTCTAAGGGGGAAGCTTTGCTGCAGTAATGGGATCTCACCAAACTAACTGTTGTACTTGTGGTCTTCATTCCGAAGACTGGTTTGATGCAGCTCTCCATGCTGCTCTATCCTGTGCAACCCTCTTCATCTTCAAATAACTCCTACATCTATTTGAGTCTGCTTACTATATTCATCTCATGGCCTCCCTCGACAATGTTAATCCCACCCTCCCTTCCAATATTACACTGATGATCCCTTGATGTCTCACATGTGTCTTATCAACTGATCCCTTCTTTTAGTCAAGTTTTTCCAAAAACTTCGATAGTACACAAATAAAGAAAAGAAATGACAGCTACAGGCGGTATCAAGTCATTTAAGCAAATTGTCGCAACTGCGGATCCAAGCCCTATGAGGATCGTATTCTCTTTTTGTCTCATCTGTTTATCATCCACTTCCACACATGGCTGCAGGCCAGAAAAATGCTATCAGAAAAGACTTCCTAACACTAAAATTCACATTCGATGTTAACAAATTTCTCTTATTGAAAAATGCCAGTCTACGCTTTGCGTCTTCTCTACTTCGGTCATCGCCAGTTATCTTCTGCCCAAGTAGAGGAACTCATCTACTGCCTTTAGTGTCTCGTTTCCTAATCTAATCCTTTCAGCATCGCCGCAGTTGTTTCGACTTCGTTACATTACCCTTGTTTTTCTTTTGTTGATGTTCTTCTTACATCCTCCTTTCAAGACACGATTCATTTCGTTCAGCTGCTATTTCAAGTCTTTTGCTATCTCTGATAAAATTACAATGTCATCCGTAAACCTTAAAGTTTTTATTTTCTCCTTGAACTTTAATTCGTTCCCCAAATTTTTCTTTGGTTTTATTTAGTGCTTGCTCAGTGTACAGATTGAATAACATCGGGTGTATGGTGCAACCCTGTCTTACTCCCTTCTCAACCACTGTGTCCCTTCCATGCCCTTCGACTCTTATACCTGCAGTCTGGTTTCTGTGTAAGTTGTACCTAACCACTCAGTCCCAGCTCCTTTCAGATTTTCATAGAATGCATTCCAGCTTTCCCTAAATCTACAGACTAGCAGTCACTGCCATGTACATCATACCAAAAATCCTGACATGTAAGGTGTGAACGTGGAATTGGGACGGCGTTTAAAGGTTACTTTTTAATTTTTTTCTTGAATACCTAGAAAACGGGAACTTCTAACGAAAATATTTACTATTACAAAATCAAACAATATCGAATTTCCCACAGGGTATTTCACAAAGTTATACCGACGCTACCGCAGCTCGCGATATGAATCTGTGGCGGCACAATGTGAAGACAGGTCTCATGGGTGTGGATTCTCCACAAAGTGCGTTAACACAACATCGAATAAGATGTGAGTTATTAATAATATAAACGGGATAAACGCATATGGACCGAATCTGTGTAAATCTGTGGCACTCTTCTATAAAGCTAGAGAGGAAATTAATTCTTAGTCTTCCTACATGACAGTTGTGATCTTCCTTGAATGACAACTTCTCTCTTGATGAGCACTGCTCGCTTTTTAGTTCACGGATGCACTATATCTCCCCAGCATTTCCTGCCCAGTTTTCTTACATTAGGAGACAAAATAACTTCACGGGTCTTGTATTAATATAGCGGAGCTATTTTCAGGTTATTGAGTGAGTACTTATTTTGTCAACAGCCGGAGTTGTCAACTGTTTACCGCGCTAAAGAACCTACCCCAAATGAAACATGCAGTCAATGTGCAGTCTACAATGGCCATTTCTTTGGCCCCACTAACAATGGCTGGAGCACTTTTCACAGCATGAATGTTATCTCATGAATGAGCATTGCATTTTCGCTAGAAGTCGTGGTTTTCGAGTTACATCTACATATACATACATACACCGCAATCCACAATACGGTTCGTGGCGAAGGGTACCTCGTACCACAACTAGTATCTTGTCTCCCTTTTCCACTCTCAAACAGAACGAAGGAAAAATGACTGCCTATATACCACTGTACGAGCCCTAATCTCTCTTATCTTATTTTTGTGGTCTTTCCGCGAAATATAAGTTGGCGGCAGTAAAACTGTACTGAAGTCAGCCTCAAATGCTAGTTCTCTGAATTTCCTCAGTAGCGATTCACGAAAAGAACGCCCCCTTTATTCAAGAAAAACATTAAAAAGTGACCTTTAACCGCTCCCCCTACCCCCACCCTCCACCACATCCTTCCACAATAACCATCACACCACATCACTCAGGACTTTTAATATGATGTTCATGGCATTCTATCCTACCACTACATGAAAATTAGGGACAGCACGAAATTATTTACATGTAATTTCTTCTTTGACTGGACTAAATGATATAAACCTGGCTTTGTCTTTCTTTAACATATCGTCTAGGAGAAGTTGTAGGGCTACATCACGTGGTCCTACAGTTCTCTGAAACCCAAACTGATCTTCCCCCCACCCCCACCCCCCCTCGCCGCGCGGGATTAGCCGAGCGGTCTCAGGCGCTGCAGTCATAGACTGTGCGGCTGATCCCGGCGGATGTTCGAGTCCTCCCTCGGGCATGGGTGTGTGTGTTTGTCCTTAGGATAATTTAGGTTAAGTAGTGTCGAAGCTTAGGGACTGATGACCTTAGCAGTTAAGTCCCATAAGATTTCACACACATTTGAACATTTTTTTGATCTTCCCCCAGGTCGACAACTGCCACTCTTTCCAGTCTCCTACAATTAATTCGAGTCACTACCATGCAGCCCCATAACTTATTAAACTAACAGTTCGTTAACATTCACAACCGCCAGCACCCGATTTCTTTGGAACTGAAATGATTACATTATTCTTGTAGTCTAAGGATATGTCACCTGTCTCATACATCTTGCACACCAGATGGAATATTACTATCATGGTCGGTTCTCTCAAGGATAACTGCAATTCTGAGGCAATGTCTTCTACTCCAGATCCCCAACTGAATATTATGCAGCTGCAAGCTACCTACTTTCAATTGTAATCAAGACTCTAATAAAAATGGTAGAGGTAATATTAATCAGAACTACGGGAGGAGTTGTGATCTAAATAACAATATATTTATTCATTCTTAATTTCATAAGACAAAAAAATGGATAAAGAAACGCCACACAAACATTTTTATTTGATAAACTCTTTCACTAATATGCGGTCTATGGTGAAGAGCGTGATGAGCTGAGGATCAACACACGACACTAACCAGAACACTAATCGCTTTACCTGACTTCATACATGTGAAACTGTGGTATGGCCCAAAAAACTATGCTACAGTCATGCATCTATTCTCCGCTATTTCATACAGAAAAATATGGTTCCAAAGAGGAGGGTGCTGAGAAGCATATATTGGAGCCGCACACAGCAGCAGCGATTACTATACCCTCCTGCTGCTCAGGGCGGCACACCACCACGCATTCGGCGACTGAGTCGTGGACGGCAGCGATCTCTTATTAATGGCGTGAGCCCGAAAAATGCAAGTACGCGGTCTCGCATTCGGCTAATTCTGAACGCAGGTACTTCCTTATTATCCTCTGAAATCCCGGTGGATTCCAGTGTGCAGGTGGACCCGTTTGCTGATCTGCCAAAACACTTTGACTCCGTCCACGACTATGCGTGTCGGAATAGGTCAAATGTTTCATTGGCCGACTCCAAATAAATAAGTACATCCACACGTCTCTCATTGTCTGATGGTTCAGATGGTGACTGGCATAGGCTCTAAGTGGCACACTAGCAAAGGACACAAGTCTCACCGTTTAGGTAAAGACCTGCAGTTCTTTACTAGCGAAGCACCAGTACAAGAGTGACCTCTGCTCTTTCTCTCAGCTTTCCTCGCCAGCTCGCTAGCATAGCACATTTACATTTTAGACTACTCACACTTTAGGCCACGCCAATCACGAGCTGGAGCACAGCACTCGAAGCTGGGAGACTGCCCCTTGCTCTGCATACACATATTTGACCAATCAGCGACTTTAAAAATTAATTGGGAGAAAAGGAAAAGAGATTCAGATTCGCCACGCGTTTCCCACGCGTTTACGCCATATAGCAACCAAGTAATAAAGATCAACTTCCCTAAGAAGATTGTGCAGCATAACACCATATCAGAAGTGAGAGTGCCCTGCAATCTCACAAAGCTGCTTCTCTTTTCTCTAAAGGCACCTTCAATTTTCTAACTGGTGGCGTCTATCTTTCCCATAGTTATACATGCTTCTATAGCCTTAAATATGTCTTCAATCCCGTGTTGCTTAGCCATTTTGCACTATATCTCAGTCCCATATTTAGATATCTGTATTCTCGTTTGCCTGCTTCATTTGCTATATTTTTATATTTTCTACTTCCACCAGTCAAACTCAATACTTCGTCCGATATTGGAGGATTTGTAACCGGCCTTGCTTTTTTTACTTGTTTGATTCTCTGCTACCATCACTATTTCATCTGTCAAACTACAGCTCTGTAAGCACCACGGCCAGCTTAACTGTCTAGCTTGTGTCGCCAAACTAGTCAGTTCCCGCGCACCAGAAAGCGTTTCCTCCTCTCTCTGTGTGAACCATTGTAACTAACTGAAATCTTTTTGATTATAGCTAGACAGCTCTGGCAGATGTCTGTTTATGATGTGTGTGCGAAACCGAAGTGTGTGAGCTCTGACCCATTTCCTACTCGAATCTGATACCCTTCTTTTATGTCACATTAATATAACGTGTAACACTCGACTGTTTTATTGAAAACCACGTGATCTGTTAATGTGGGATAATTTCACACTGTAGTGAATGTATAACGGCGAACTATACAGAAAATGGTTGGAACTTGTGAGGCAGAGCGAAAATGATAGAAGTCAACTGTAGTTGCTGTGTAACAGACCTCCGGTGTAAAGACGGATTAAAGGAGAGATGGGAGGCGTAGGGGGGGGGGTTGGTTCACTCCCCCTCCCCCTTCTGAGGGGTGTACTAAATTAAAATAATATAGTAATTTTTTATAATCTGCGCCGAAATTATGCAAGCAAATTTAGAGTCCTGGCCAGTAGATTTAGTCATTTACTTTCGTATTGCCAAAGCCCCTTATTTTGTTACTATTTTACTATTTTTACAGATGGCTTTGAGCAACCAGATTAACAACAGTTCTAATCAGAATATAAAATTACGTCCCAGAGCACATTTTAGGCTAAATAGGAGAAAGCAATCAGTTTTTTCTACAGAAAGGGTAATATCTGAAATGGCGCGAGGTATAGAGCTTATTTTTTTTGCACCTCGTCCGCGGGAAAAATCCTTGGTGTGTCCTTGGTCATTAGCAGTAAACTCTGGTGGCTCATACACGCAGTTAGCCGTCTAGCAGGGCGAGCAGCTAAGTCTTCATTTATGCCAGTAGCTGGTTGGGGTTGCTAACTACGATGTACATATATGCCTGTGTGGCGAAAGGTTTGAACACATAACGTTTATGATTTTACAGCGACGTATGCTTTTCAGGTCCCAAGCCAGGTGAAAATGTTGAAGAGTCGGAGCCGCTAATGAGCGGCACATCGCAGGCCCAGGATGGCCACATCAGATACCCTTCTTCAGCTTCATTACCTGCAGATTATACTTCAGTTTCAGGCACTGATTATGAAAGCGACATTGGTCTACAGATTGGGACTACGCCTAAAGACAGAGTACTTGCCAACATGCTTCAAAATCACTAGGAACCACGTGTTAAATACAAATTTGTACACAATAGTCGCAACAAGGCAGGTAAGGCTGAAAAATGATATTAGAAAAAAGAGCACTTAGATAAATACAAATCGTGGTTAGCTTCGTAACCATCAAAATAAGGACAATTTTGGCAAAGAATATCTTTTTTTTGCACCTGCTCTTAAGGGTGGTCAGCAAAGATGAATAAATCAAAACGTACTAGAAATAGTACCCCTAAAATATTCTGTAAATTACTACGACAGTGACTGGAAATGCCACAGCAAAACGCTCAATCATCAGAAATGTTGAGAATGTACTGTCGACTTTCTTCTTTCCTATAATCCATTGAAACTGAAGTGCACACATGCAGAATGCAAATAGCGAAACTAAACAGAAAAAGTCGTCGTTTTCTTTGGAGAATGTTATATATCTTAGGAGGCAAAACATAGCTGTAGAGGGCATCGTCATGATTGGCTCTGTTTACTGAAAAGAGACCAGACTATCAAATATGGGTACTTAAAGAGCTGGAATTTTATGTCAAAGAATGTGGCGTTACCGAATTGTGTAGCTCCGATAGTAAAAGAGGTAAATTTAATACTAAAACTTAATAAAATGACTTGACTGAATGCTGCAGCGAAGAAATCATTTCGCAAGTACTACGCGGAATCCGAGAAAATACAGTCTACAATATTGAATTTAATTAGACCACTAATATTAGTCGAAAAATTCAGTTAAAGATTTTTCTTTGGTATATTTATGAAGATATGACCAGAGAAGGTTTCATAGGTTTTAGTAGTCTATGAGAGGTAGAAAAAAAAAGTGGAAACAAACTCTCAAAATTCAGTTCCAACGTAAAGTAAAAGAAGATTTCTCTTCAACTTCCGAAAGTAACAGCGACCAGCAAGAATCTTTTGAAGATGAGAGAGATGCCAGTATTTGTGAAAAAGATAAAGCAGACGAAGAGACTTAAAATCCCCGAATGGCTTGAGTAAAATTAGATGCAACTGTGTTAAACACTACGAGAAGTCTTAATCTCGATTTTAGTATAAGCACTGGTATTGCAACAGATAGTTGTTCTGTCATATGCTTCCAGGTTGCAATTGCAGTCAGTACAACAAAAAAACAGTGTAATAATGGTGAACGAGCGCCTTGTTTTAATCATTCTCTGATCTTCCCCATTTCTAAGTGCTCTGACGTGCAATTAGTGTGAAACTCAGTTGGAATAGTTAAAGATGTTGTCTCATATTTTACAGCTTCACCGAAAATAAAAGCAATATTCATAAAGCATATTGGGTACAAGCTAGTCTACGTGCGTGAAACAAGATGGTTAGAAACGCGTCTTTTCGAAGGAAAAAAAAAATTGACAGATCGTTGAAAGTTCGTGTCATGTTTTAAGTTTTTTTTTGCAATGGTCACATATTTGAAGTGACACTTCTAGAGTAAAAGCTACGGTGACCACGCAGCTCCCTTAGAATAAAATGATAATTAAATCAAGACCCTACGCTGTCGACAGGCGTTGATATACATCAAGGGGGACAGTTGAAAATGTGTGCCTTGACCGGGACTCGAACCCGTGATCTCTTGCTTAGATAGCAGACGCTCTATTCACCTCAGCCACCGAGGGCACAGAGGATAGTGCGACTGCAGGGATTTATCCCTTGCACGCTCCCCGTGAGACCCACATTCCCAACTTAATGTCCACACACTACATTCGTAGTGCCCCTGCCCATTACACTCATTACTCGCGGCAGACAATCATACCGAGTCCCGTAAGAGTTCGGGCAATGCGTGTACATTCCGCAGCTAGGGGTATTCATTTCATTGTAATTTCATTCTAACGAGCTGCATGGTCACCGATGGTATTTGTTCTTTCGGACATGTCCAAAAGAACACATACCATCTTCATATACAAAACACATGATGTTTTCTCTTGTGTGTGTGTGTGTGTGTGTGTGTGTTTAGGGATTTTTTACATTTTAATTGTACTTCTGGTTAAATTCTTCTGTTCCTTTTATCCATATTCGTCCCACAGAGTTTAAGAAGAGGCGCCAAAACCTTACTGACGTGCATCCAAAACACGCTGTCATCAGCTTCATCACAATAATCGCTGTTTCCGTTATCATGTTGCACACAAAAGAAGGTGCTATGTTGGATTACTATCTTTTTACGAACCTTAAGCCGATCACACTTTGATGACTGTACTGTCCGTTACACATTGTCTTTCTAGTGGAAAGAGGTCACAATTTGTTATACGATACTGCTACGTCGTAAGATAGAAATATTGAATACATACCAAATGATGAAACTGTAAGAACTAAAAAAATATTGTCGGTGGTGAATATGTTTGTGAGCAGAATTACGCACTAATCAAAAATTATTTTCTTCTTTTTTCACCCATACATGTTTCAGTGGAGTTTCTCCATCGTCAGTGGTACCTTTGTTTTTCATAATGGAACTAACAGTTGTTGATGTCGATAACTGCCATCTGCAGTAGAAGTGAGATTACGGTATAATTTTCAATCTGCAGCTTGTGTTCTTTCCATGTCGTCATCGCTCTATGAAATTGCATTCGCAAACAAACTCTGTGTGAATAAAATATTCAGTTGCTAACTGGTACTGGTGAAACTTCACTGAAACATGCGCAGGTGAAAGAAAGAAAATTGTGTTCCCTTAAGGCATCTCCAAAACCTGTTAATTTTAACGCAAACATGGACACAAAAAGTGAGCTTTAACCTCTATATGTGTATCAGTTGCTTTACTAAAAGAACTCCGTGTTAAATATTGAAACGTGGTAACAGATGTTTCGACACATAGATCGCTATTAAATTTAATCTAGCATCGGTACATATACACTCCTGGAAATTGAAATAAGAACACCGTGAATTCATTGTCCCAGGAAGGGGAAACTTTATTGACACATTCCTGGGGTCAGATACATCACATGGTCACACTGACAGAACCACAGGCACATAGACACAGGCAACAGAGCATGCACAATGTCGGTACTAGTACAGTGTATATCCACATTTCGCAGCAATGCAGGCTGCTATTCTCCCATGGAGACGATCGTAGAGATGCTGGATGTAGTCCTGTGGAACGGCTTGCCATGCCATTTCCACCTGGCGCCTCAGTTGGACCAGCGTTCGTGCTGGACGTGCAGACCGCGTGAGACGACGCTTCATCCAGTCCCAAACATGCTCAATGGGGGACAGATCCGGAGATGTTGCTGGCCAGGGTAGTTGACTTACACCTTCTAGAGCACGTTGGGTGGCACGGGATACATGCGGACGTGCATTGTCCTGTTGGAACAGCAAGTTCCCTTGCCGGTCTAGGAATGGTAGAACGATGGGTTCGATGACGGTTTGGATGTACCGTGCACTATTCAGTGTCCCCTCGACGATCACCAGTGGTGTACGGCCAGTGTAGGAGATCGCTCCCCACACCATGATGCTGGGTGTTGGCCCTGTGTGCCTCGGTCGTATGCAGTCCTGATTGTGGCGCTCACCTGCACGGCGCCAAACACGCATACGACCATCATTGGCACCAAGGCAGAAGCGACTCTCATCGCTGAAGACGACACGTCTCCATTCGTCCCTCCATTCACGCCTGTCGCGACACCACTGGAGGCGGGCTGCACGATGTTGGGGCGTGCGCGGAAGACGGCCTAACGGTGTGCGGGACCGTAGCCCAGCTTCATGGAGACGGTTGCGAATGGTCCTCGCCGATACCCCAGGAGCAACAGTGTCCCTAATTTGCTGGGAAGTGGCGGTGCGGTCCCCTACGGCACTGCGTAGGATCCTACGGTCTTGGCGTGCATCCGTGCATCGCTGCGGTCCGGTCCCAGGTCGACGGGCACGTGCACCTTCCGCCGACCACTGGCGACAACATCGATGTACTGTGGAGACCTCACGCCTCACGTGTTGAGCAATTCGGCGGTACGTCCACCCGGCCTCCCGCATGCCCACTATACGCCCTCGCTCAAAGTCCGTCAACTGCACATACGGTTCACGTCCACGCTGTCGCGGCATGCTACCAGTGTTAAAGACTGCGATGGAGCTCCGTATGCCACGGCAAACTGGCTGACACTGACGGCGGCGGTGCACAAATGCTGCGCAGCTAGCGCCATTCGACGGCCAACACCGCGGTTCCTGGTGTGTGCGCTGTGCCGTGATCATTGCTTGTACAGCCCTCTCGCAGTGTCCGGAGCAAGGATGGTGGGTCTGACACACCGGTGTCAATGTGTTCTTTTTTCCATTTCCAGGAGTGTAGTACAGCAGTTCTGACAGAGCGGCACAGCACGTAATTTACAGTTATCACCCAGAACATTATGACCATCTAGCTAATAGCCGGTGTGCCTACGTTTGGTACTAATAACACAGGGGACACGTAGTGGCATGGAAGCAATGAGGTCTTGTAGGTAGCTGGAGGGAGTCGGCACTATGTTTGCCCCACAAGTCACCTAATTCCCGTTAATTTCTGGGAGGAGGGATTGAGCTCTGATGTCACGTTTAACCACATCCCAGATATGTTCTATCGGGTTGAGATCTGGCGAGTTGGGGGCTCAGTTTAGTAACTGGAGCTTGCCACTGTGTTTCTCGGACCTCTCCACCACACTCCTTGCCTTGTGACGTAGTGCATTTTCTCGTTGAGAGATATCACTGCCGTCGGGAACCTTGATCGTCATGATAGGGTGTACATGATACGCAGCCAGTATACGATACTCCTTTGCCGTCATGGTGTTTTGCACGATCTTCACTGGACTCATGGATGGCCACACCGAAGGTTTTACACTGTCTAATATTTCTAATTAACAGAATGCATGAAGAAAATAATGCCAGTATTGCGTCCCCTGGTTCATGGTGGGGTGGATATGAGCTGGGACTGTGCGAGTATGTGTAGGAGATGGGGATGGTATCCTGGAGGATTCAAAGGAAGGCAGCTGCATAAGTAAGAATTTCTTTTGTCGAAAATCAGCGCTTTTAGATACACCGAGTGAGTCGGCAGCTGACTCCTGGTTTCTCTGTTGGGCTGGCTGCCTGCACGCCCAGTGGATTTCCTCCCTCCCTCCCCGCACCCTTGCCATCCTTCGTTGGTGGATGATGTCTGGTGCGCATGGGGAGCGACTGGCTGCTCCCTGTGCAAGAGTCAGCCGTGCTACTGGAGATGGCCTGGTATGGACAGCTGTACCACGTCACTATGTCTGGGGAGGCATGTATTGTGTGGAGCTGTTGCTCTGCGGTGGCTTCGAACCGGTGGCTTCTTCTGGCAGATACATGTGACTTTCTCGTCTGGTACTGCGCCCTCGTCGTGGTCGGGCTGCTAGAGATATTCTATTATGAAAGTCCAGTATTTGCAGTCAGCAGCGGGGCACTTGTTGTGCCTATGTGGCACAACCAGTCGTGTATCTTAAAACTGCCACTATCAATACGCAAATTTGCCTTGCCACTTGTTACACTAGTCCGTGTGGTACCACTGAGTTCCGTGTTTCACCTATCTAACCTGCCTCGGAACGTTGCATTTTTCTTGTTTAATTATCACACTGGCAACATTCCCCGTTCCCCTGCTGTCGGCGGTGCTGCAACACGAATGCTACGGGATTGCGATACGCACACGTACAGATGGTGACAGTATCGCATACATAAGGTATAAGAGAGCACTACATTGGCGGAACTGGCATTTGTACCTAGGTTATTCGTGTGAAAAGGTTTCTGACGTTGTAAGTAGGCTGTTTATGTTTTCTCTATGTAAGTAGGCTGTTTATGTTTTCTTATTGGCAACGTTACGTAGCGCTCAATATGAAAATCACTGGTTGTGCTGTGTGCAGTCTGTGGCTAGTTTGCATTGTTGTCTGCCATTGCAGTGTTAGGCAGCTGGATGTGAACAGCGCGTAGCGTTGCGCAGTTGGAGGTGAGCCGCCAGCAGTGGTGGATGTGGGGAGAGAGATGGCGGAGTTTTGAAATTTGTCATGAACTGCTATATTTATATATGATGATATCAAGGTAAATACATTGTTTGTTCTCTATTAATATCTTTCATTTGCTAACTATCCCTATCAGTAGTTAGTGCCTTCCATAGTTTGAACCTTTTATTTAGCTGGCAGTAGTGGCGCTCGCTGTATTGCAGTAGCTTGAGCAGCGAAGATTTTTGTGAGGTAAGTGATTTGTGAAAGGTATAGTTTAATGTTAGTCAGGGCCATTCTTTTGTAGGGAATTATAAAAGTCAGATTGCGTTGCGCTAACAAAATATTGTGTGTCAGTTTAAGCACAGTCGTGTAAAATTGTTCAAAGGGGACGTTTCAACGTGATTAAGGTAACATGACGGGAAGTAACACACTCTGAATGCGGAATTTTAGTTGGAACTAGATTTATGGGACACTCCATTTCGGAAATATTTAAGGAGTTCAGTATTCCGAGATTCACGGTGTCAACAGTGTGCCGAGAACACCGAATTTCAGGCATTATTTCTCACCACAGATAACATAGTGGCCGACGGCCTTCACTTAACGACCGGGAACAGCGGAGTGTGCGTAGAGTTGTCAGCGCTAACAGACAAGCAACACTGCATGAAATAACCGCAGAAATCAATGTGTAACATATGACAAATATATCCGTTAGGACTGTTCACTGAAGTTTCGCTTTAATGGGCGATTGCAGCAGATGACCGATACGAGTGTCTTTGCTAACAGCACAGCATCTCCTGCAGCACATCTCCTTGGCTTGTGACCATATCGGTTGGACCCTAGACGACTGCAAAGCCGTAGCCTGATCAGATGAGCCCCAATTTCAGTTGGTAAGAGCTCACGGTATATTTCGAGTGCGGTGCAGACCCCACGAAGGCATTGACTCGAGTTGTCAACAAGGCATTGCGCTAGCTCGTTTTGGATCCATACTGATAAGGGCTGTGTTTACATGAAATAGACTGGCTCATCTGGTCGAACAGAACTGATCATTGACTGAAAATGGTTATGCTTGGCTAGTTGAAAACCATTTGCAGCCATTCACAAAAATGTCACCTGTCAACGGTTATTCGCGATTGGTTTGACGAACGTTCTGGACAATTCGAGTGAATGATGTAGCCACCCACATCGCCCGACATGAATCCAATTGAACATCCATGGGACATAATGAAGATGTCAGTTCGTGCAAAAAGTCCTGCATCGTCGAAACTTTCGCAAATATCGGCGGCTATAGTTTATGTATGGCTCAACATTTCTGCAGGTGACTTCCAACAACTCGTAGAGTCCATGTCACCTCCGAACCGACGGAGGTCTGACAGAATATTAGGAGGTATCCCATGACTTTTGCCACGTCAGTGTAATATCCTCCTATGTGGCCGTTACGCTACACTAGTACCAAAAAATCTTAACGATGACTTCAACAGTTTTTCGTAAGTACAGAAAGCAGTTGTATACAAGTTGAAAATTACATTTTAAACTGCACTTTCATTTTTACCCTCAATTTGCCTTTCTTTAAATCGCAATAATGTGTTTGCAGCATTTAGAAAAGACAGTACCGATCAATCACGGAAATTCTTTGAGTTCCCTCTTTGTGTCGTTGCTGTAGCGTGTCTCTGCCTTTGGAGAGCCACACAGTCTTTAGACAATCAGGAGCGTACACAATCGATTGGGCCGTGTGGCCGTGAAGTTTTGAAATTAGCACTGTTCTCTGGGAGTCGCATCCAGTCCATAGGTGTCGGCTGTTGGCTATGGTTGTTAGTAGGCATTATTTAGACTATTTCTGTTGTGTGATATAAATATTTTGTCAGCTATTTTGCAGTCACTCTGTGTACAGAACTTGTAATGGATTGTAACGTGATTTGATAATCAGACATGACCATTATAAAGGTTTAGAGGTCAATCATTTATCGCAATTTGGAAGTTGACTACGAGACTGCGTCGTATTTACCTAGTCCTCTGCATCATCGACATCCTTTCCAGCACTTTATATAATTCATTGATTAACCGGAAGATATGTATAGGGAACTCGTAATTTTTGGCTTTACTAACACTTCGATTCATATCACGTGTAGTGAGCACGCAAGTGGTCTATGATATTTATCTCCTCAATTTGAAGACATGTGGAATCAGTATTACTGCTAGTTATTTCCTCTCGCAGAAGCTATTTATCCAGTTCTTGTACCTAAAAATAGATTGACACTGTGTGACGCCGTCATGTCATCCCCCTTTGCCAAGATCCCCCTTTGTCTCTGCAATCAATAGTGAGTAGGCCAGCTGGAGTAAAAGTACGCCTTTTCGGTTTTAACAAAATGTTTTCATAAACTTTCAGCAATACTTCAGTTAACATAGTTTGACATCTTGGTAGCGTTGTGTAAAAGTCTCACGGTTATTAGAGAAGTAATAACAGTTTTCATAACAAAAATTCTGCCTACTATTACCTGATGCTGTGGGTTAAGAGCACGTTGAGCGTACTTTAATTCCAACTGAAATGAAAAGGATTAGAAATGAATACATGGAAAGAAATTAGTAAGTCTCTATATCCTGAGGAGTTTCAGACGCAAATGTTATAATGATCTGAGAGTAAGGCAGAAACATCGTTTATCAAGGGAAATGCAGTGCCGCACTTCAGCTTGTTCTTCCTCCAATGAAATCGCTTTTATTAATCGGCTGAGGTTAATGTAGCCCCTAAAATCACGATAGCTCTGGATACCGCATTGAGTTCCCATTTAAATAAGTACATAAGGTTGATGTTAAAGACGTGTTCGAAAACAGTTTCTTGATGAGCTAAAAGTTCTCCTTGCGAACTTAAATAGCATTAGACCTGCGCACTTCTATTCGATTCCGCTATTTTCTTTTTCGGCAATCTATGTATAACATACGCAACTAAAGTCTTTGGTTTCAAGGAGGATGTTGGAAGCTTATAGCCGCCAGTTCCGTTTCCGAGTTTTCTAATTTTAAATAAATGTAGGGTCTCCTAACATTGAATCAGAACTATGCAAATTTTACAGCGAGAACGTACAAAAGTGACTTACAGCATTTTCTCCAGCTGTAAGCGTCCTGCAGCCACGTATTTCCAGAACAGAACTGAGGAGATGATGACGTATGAACTGCCTGGTGGGACAATGATGAACTTCTGCTTTAGGTTCCTGGAACATATCCATTTCTCGTTAAGAATGACTACTGTCACAAATGCCTGCACTTACTTATAGTCAGACAGTGTATAAAAGTTGAATATTAGGTCATGAACAGTCACATAACATAGCACACCTTTATAGGTCAGGGCTTTGTCTAAAAACTCTCGATGGATCAGTTTCTTACCACAGAACACACATTTTCTAATATGTACACATACGAGGTAGTGCTGAAAAGTAATGCTTCCGCATTCTGTAGGCGAAAATTCTTAAAGATTTTTAAATAAATCTAATAGTCTACATATTTATTATTCGTGTCTACATATCGTAACCCTGTATCGCTAGACGTCTCAGGGCTGTAGTGTGTAACATGGCGTTGAGTAACGTAACTACGTCGGTTCGTGAGAAACAGCGTGCTGCAATCGAGTTTCGAACTCGAGGAGTACGTCCACACGTGAAGTAGCCTCTCCTTCAGCGTGATAACGCAACACCAAGCACGACCGCTGCGAAATCAGCAACAATTCGACGCCTTGTGTTCTCCGCCATCGATCATCCTCCATGCAGTCCCGACTTATCCCCATCCGATGTTGATTTGTTTCCAAAACTTAAAGGACATCCTCGAGGACTTCACTTTGACAGTGATGGAGCGAAGCAAGCAGAGGTGAGGTTGTGGCCCCGTCAACAAAGTGAAACATCCTACAGGGACGGTATCAACAAACCAGTCTCTCCTTGGGAGGAATATTTTCGATGCCGAGGTGACTACGTTGAGCAATAAATATGTAGAAATGAAGAATAAAGATGTAGAAAGTAAATAAAGTATACTTTATTTAAAATGATTTAAGAGTTTGCATATAAAAAATACGGAAGCATTACTTTCCAGCACGCCCTGGTACATACAACAACATGCAGATTATAATTGAATGTCTTATAAATACGAATTTTGATTTTAAGATTAAATTAAAAAAACTTGTGTTGCCTAACTCCTACGCGCTATTAAAGGTTAGCATCACAGATATTATTTAAGTTAATGGATTTCACTGTTAACGTAAGGTACTGAATGTACTCATGGAACGAAGCCAGCAGTTATTACTTTTCCTAGTATTTGCAGCATTTGAGAAATCGTTAGGTCGCGTTTCAACAAAACTTGTACTTACTACCAAGAAAAAACAAACCATTAATTCAACTTAAGTTAGGTATGTATATCAATATTATAACTTCCATTAGATTTCAGTAGCACACTGGGTAAATTGTGAAATTCACAATTAAATACTGATCGAGTTGTTGAGTTTTTGGATTCAGCGTAGCTAAAGACAACTATTGGATGGGCAGAAAAAAATAAATAGAACAGTAAAATGATCGTTAATGATTTCAGTAATCTACCTGGAGTGCTTTAAATTAATTTTTCCAGTGTCTCTGAACTGAAATGTTTATGAGGAATGTGTGATGCTAGTTTTGACAGATGACAGTGACACATGGATTTTTAATGCGGTAAACATTAAATAACTGAGTGTGAAATAGAAAAACAAACCGATTTATCAGAGATCGAAGCAGAGAGAAAGGCGTAATACGACTACAGAGAAAGAGATGTAGGGCATGTAGCAGGCTAAAGGGCGATCGTTGCACGCGCCAGGTGCTGTCGCATCTCCACCGCAACTTCTTCTGAGATTTAATTCTTTCTTATTGCATACAATTAGTTCTGAAAAGGTTAGCAGGTTCGTCTCATTAGAGGAAGAATAATTGTGAAAGAGAAAATTCTTTTTTTTACCGTCTATACCAAAAGTTGTCGCAATATTTGATTCTGTTCGTTGTTAGACAATCAACGATGGCATTTAATCTGGCGATGAGCTAAATTCTGTGAGTCGCTGATTCGTGCGCTTTCAGTTAAATCTGACATTAATTTCCATTAATAGCTCATTTAGTTCTATAAATACCAAAATGCTGTTTTGATCATGTATCTCAGCGAACTTTTTTAAAACCAGAAACATCATTTCTCACTTTTAGCACTTTTCGTAACTAAAAATTTTTTTCAATGTAAGTGATCTGTTGATACAAGCTTCCACAACGAGTAATTTTGAAAATAAGCTTTCTCGTGGACACATCGACTAATATGGATGACTCAATGATTATTAATTATCTTTATCCATACTGCCATGAACCAATAACTTCGGGATGATCGGATCATCTTTCCTTCAATTAATTCTATTTCGCACGATATTTTCGTGTGGCAGTTCTCACTCGCATTTAAAGAACATCCCATACTGCCCTGCACTAATAATTCTAGGATGATTCCATCATTTGGTAGTCTACTTATTAATCCCGAAAAACTTTTCTGTTCTTGCTTCTGATAATATTTTGAGATGCCCTTTAAAACATCCGTGTTCGAGTGATAGGATAAATGCACTAACTGGTTCTCTTTTATCAGTCTTTCTCGGACTTCTTACAATCTAGTCTTTCCCACGTGTAATTTCTCCTTTTTCCTCTACGATGATAATAGGATTTTAATGCAGTTTGCTACAACTAAATCAAACTTCATTCACGACTCTGAGGATTCATTTTTCACCACTTCTGTACTTTCTTACACTGCAAGTATAACGTCAATAATATATCGTTGTACATCGTTTGTAGATCTAAACTTAGGATTTTTCAATTCTTCCACCAGCCTATGTAATTTTTGGTACACTTTTATGTGTCCAACGTAGATTCTTTGATAAGGCTATAAAGGTTTTCCATATTATGTTTCATAATCTTTCTAAAACTGCTTCTTATTTCATTCCTACTTTCTTTAATTTGTCTATTGTTAGCATCTAATTTATTTCTCATTTCTTTCCTTTCACCTGACATTTCTTTAATTTCTGTACTACCAGTAGCTAACCGGCGACTTAACCACTCGCTCTGGACTTTATAAAATAGTTGTGGCTGTAATAGTTTTGGATGTCTAGGGGGCCTAGAGTGAAGGTGTTTACTTTTTCTATTATGACCAACCATATCTAATAAAATCAATAAGTTCCGAAATAGTGGTAACTTTTCTCAGCGTAATACAGTGACTGGAATATTGCTTAAATGAAACGGTTCGTCAAATCCACTGCATTTATTATTCGCTCAACACAATAGAACAATGTGAGTCGCATGTAGTTTAAACGTCTACCAATCAATGTACGACTGTTCAGTTTGCTTCCATCCTCTATTTTCACATAAAACACTAAATGTTCCAACTTGGTCGAAAATATTTCGACATTCTGAGCAGCCCACATAAAATCATAGTTTCCACGGCTTCGAATAGCTCTTAGTTCGACGACTGTCGGAAATATTTCAAAGTCCAAAGACAATCAAATACATTTTGAAGCCCTGCGACACACGAAAATCCTTTGAAGTCTATCTACAGTCCGCATATTTCTAAGTCGCACAGCTTAGCATCTAGCAGAATTTCTCCAGGTCGAAAGACATTGGGGAAATATTTCCAAGACGGAATATTTCTAAGGCCCACAATTTAGTAAACTAGCAGAAAGTCTCCAAGAGCACACGTGCAGCTAGTTCACCACTCATCTCTCCACACATGCTAGCATGGTCATCTTCAACCCTGCGCAGTAAAAGACTACCTGCACAAGTACGTCATTTATCCATACTTGAGGGACCACTAATAGTGTCATTAAAATTACATTTTGTTTTGATCCCCTCCATTCCCTTTCCTTTCTTTCCCTGTACACATTCAGTGTACATACATTTTGTTTCGCAATTAAAAGTTTCTCAGTTTAGATAGGTGTTATACATGTCAGTGTACACATCTTTGCATGACGCATCCTGTGATGTGTTTACAAATTCTCTATAACTAATATTTCTCCCACACTTTGTAGGGAACTGAAATCACGTCTTTCATTGTAAAAGTTTACACAAACATAGGTCGCTCAAAAATATCATGAAGTTATTAGATTATCACATGGTGAGGAAGTTTTCGTTTGATACGTGTTACTGGGAATGGGCGCAATTTTTAGGTACTACTCTGGGCAATCGCTATTACAATGGGGGTTTTTGGTACAGCTCACTGGCGATTTTCTCGAGATGGATTTTGAATGTCAGAGGCTGCAGCTCTTAGTCGCAACGTCTTTAGCTCTAATTCAAGACGATGAACCAGTTTTCTTATTCTTAATTAACATTAACAATAATTTTTAAAGAAATTACTTGTAAAATATCGAATACACCAAATGACACAAAACTAGAAATTTTCAACAATTGGTGCTACATCATCTGTGCACACTGAATTACACTTCTGAATCATCGCTCGGTTGTGTAAAGTTAATAAAAGAAAGAAAAAACACAATTTCAGGACACTTTTGGAAAAGAAAACACCTAAAACATGGGAACAACTTCAAAAAGATATAGTACAGACAGCAGAAGAAACCATTCTCCTTAGCAAAAAATGGAAACATGCCTGGTGGAATGATGAGTGTGACAAACTAATCCTAACAAGACAACGAGCTTGGAACATTTGGAATGCCAACAAAAATGATAAAAATAGGAACTCCCTAAAAGAAGCCCGGAAGCAAGCTTCAAAAGGCCTTAAAAACATCCAAGTTCAATACATAAAAGACCAACTAGCATCAATAGACTCCAACTTCAAACAGAACAATGCTAGGGACTTTTACAAAACTTTCAAAAGTAACTTAAAGAAATGCTCTCCTCCTAGTCTATTTTTCACGGACCCAAAAACGCAGAAAACTGCATACAATAGCATAGAGAACTGTAGAATACTTGCTGAATATTTTGAAGAACTACATAACTGTTATCCACCGAAAGAAAAATTTAATTTCAATATTGTAAACCCAACACCACCAGACTCCAAGCCGCCAACCACAGAAGAAATAAAAGAAATCATAAAAGAGCTTAAAAATAATAAAGCCCCTGGAGAGGATAATATAGTTGCTGAACTATGGAAGTACTTTAGTGACAACATGATACGGTGTCTATCAGAAATACTAAAAGAAATCTGGACAACACACAGATTACCACCAGACTGGACATCTGAATTAATACATCCGCTACATAAAAAAGGGAAGAAAACAGATACTAGCAATTATAGGGGAATCTCCCTCTTACCAATGACCTATAAGATCTTGTCTAAGGCGCTTTTAAAAAGAGCAGAAGAGATACTTGACAAACAGCTAGGAGAGTATCAGGCTGGATTTAGGAAGGGAAGGTCATGCGCAGAACAAATACTATATTTAAAGAACATAATAGAAATGAGGAAAATCAGGAACTTAAAATATATAATTACTTTTGTGGATTTTAAAAAACTCTATGATTCAATTGACAGAAATACACTGCTTGATATCTTAAAAGAATTGGGACTCGATGCTAAAACAACTGCAATAATTAAAGGTACTTTGACAAATACAAAATCGAAAGTAAAATTTAGGGGAGAGCTCTCAAAATCGTTTGAAATAAAGTCAGATGTTCGACAGGGAGATGGTCTGTCACCTCTGCTTTTCAATTGTGTCTTGGAGAAGGTAGTTCGAGAATGGAGGAAGGCCATCAATACTAAAGGGATTCAACTAGGGAGAAATCCAAAGAAGATCACTGTCGACTGTTTAGCCTTCGCAGATGACATGGCATTGATTACAGATTCACTAAACAATGCCCAAAAACAAATAAGAGAACTACAAAAACAAGCAGCCAAAGTAGGACTACAAATATCCTATGAAAAAACAAAGTTTATGACAAACATCTGTGATGCTCCTCAAAATATTGCAGTTGACAACAACACAATACACAAAACAGATTCCTTTAAATACCTAGGAGAGTGAATTACGTACAATGCCAAAGAAAAGACAGCTATAGAAACTAGAGTGCACAAAATGGAAAGAGTGTTTCATATGACCAAAAACGTTTATAATAAAAAATCCTTGTCCTGGAACACGAAATTAAGACACTACCAAACAGTGGCCAGACCTGAAGCTCTCTATGCGGCAGAAACACTTAAACTAACAAGAAATGGAGATCTTGAGAAACTAGAGAAGGTCGAAAGAAGAATTTTAAGGAAAATACTGGGAGCTAAAAGAAACGATAATGCTGAATACAGGTTACGACCAAACAGAGAGCTATATCTGAAAACGGAGAAACTAACTGATGTAATGAGGAAGAGGAGACTACAGTTTTTTGGACATATATTCAGAATGGATAACAACAGACTAAACAAGCGGATATTCACATTACTCAATAGCTACAAATCCAAGCCAGCATGGTTCATAGAGACTGAAAAGGACATTGAAAATGCTGGAGTTACAATAGACACAATAGAAAACAGAACACATTTCAGAAAGGCAGTTCAAAAGGCAGAATTTCAGGAGAGAAAGAAAATAACTAGACGAAAGTGGACTCAAGAAGAAAGGGAACAACACTCTAAAAGGATGAAGGAAATTTGGAAACTGAAGAAATCTAATACAATGAAGAGTAGCCAAAGTTGATTCATCGTACCCTCCAAATGGGTTATTCGAAAGAAAAAAAAAAGAAAAAAAAGAAAGCTGTTAATTTTGTACATCTTTATGACTGTTGCTCCTAAATTAAATGTCGTACGAGTTTTAGCAAAGGCTCCTTTGTCTGCTCTCGCAGAGAACATTAACCTGATATACTTAACTCGTATAAAGCATGTGACTGTAGATCACCTCTTGCTATTACAGCAAATACAAAGGATCAAGCAACGTGTGTTTCGTAAAACTCAGCAACCACCTCATCGGCTATCTGTGTCGGCAAGTCGCTTTGGACAGATACTTACCGAATACTGTCGCCTGCAGACCTAGCAGAGAGCCACTTCCTCGCCTCTGGCGTCTGGTGTGTGGGCACTGCCAGCGCGCGTCCAGTCAGCAAGCCTCTTTCTCTCCCATAGCGACGGGTGCTCTCGCGTGCGTGTACGCTAGCTACTCAAACATGCGTAACGACACTAAAGTATCAATGGTTTTTTTCATGGTTTTGTCTTTCTACCAGAGTTTTACTTCCTTTCCTTAGGGCACTGCTCCTATCTTTCCCTCATTTATGTCGTCTTATTGAGTACCCTATTCCTCTTGTCTCAAAGTTTTCCACTGTCAGTACCTAACCTTTTCCTTATTTCTTTCATTTTATTCTCTAACCTATTATTTCGTTCTTCCGTATCGATACTATCAGCATATAACCTATTCTTATTTCTTTCATATCATTTCCTAGGCTATTCTTCATTTCTGTCATATCATTTTCTGGCTTTTTCTCCCTTTTACTCAATTTAAGTTCTGCTTCTTTCATTTGGCGGTAAAGTTCAGACAACCCGTCTTCCAATGTTTCCATTTCGAACAAACGTTTTTATTTAGTGTTAAATAAAAATTACAGCTACATAGTTACAGTTACTTATAACTTACGATAACGCTCTATTATACAGATCCGTCCTTTATTCACAGATACGGGTGTTGTTGAATTGCAATAGCCGCTTCACTGTCACTATATTTGAAAAAAAGGCTTGTTTCTGGCAACTGATCTGAGTCACGATGTTATAACATTAGTAAATTTTTTTAATACCAGGTCTGGAGAATTTTGCAGAAACTTGCCCAAAGAACTCTGCAGCTGCTTTCATAGCGGTTTGCTACAAATGCATCAATTCCATGATATGGATTCTATCTATGACGATGATATTTGATCTTAGCTTGCCTGTTGTTCGTGTTTAAAATAAAATAAAATAGTAACTTCGCCCTGATATATTAATCGGACACACAGATGATAACTAGGTTGTATCTAGTGTAACTTCTCTTAGCAAAAGACATATTATGTAATAAAGAGAAAACATTGGGTGTCATGTTTTGTTCTTGTATCAAATTATGTGCGGGTTTTTTTTAATTTATTCTAGATAATATCTGTGTCGGCGAGTACTGAAACCGCCACAGACGATACTTATTAAATATCAAACAAAGATGAGAATGTGTGACTAGTATAAATAATACAGAACGAACATTAATTTCTCTGTCGTCTTCTTGGAGTTACGTGAGTAGGAAGCCTGTGACGTGATATTGTATGCTAGCGTAGCATTCTTTTGTCAAGTTTGTAAGAGGGACGCCATTAAGTAAGGTTATGAAAAGGTGTGTAATTAATCGAATTATTTAAATGTTTTGAATAGAGTTACTTAGTGAAACCTTGCATTATGATTTATGATAAGCTTGCCTGGTATTTTATCCCATCCCTTTAAGACATTTTCAGTTATTTAAATATTATTCGTGGTGCAGAGCTGCGCTACGAACGAACGAGCCGTTGCCGCGGCGCATTCAAAATTCATTAAATGAAATCTATCATACCGCAAAGAAGCGGGCGGGTAATAGTGAAGTAAAAATTATTTCTTTCAGCTTTCGAAGTTGCAGAGCAGAGCAGCAGATTTTATGATGTGTTTTACAGGTTGATGCAGGCTGTTGATAATATATTACTAACAGTGCAAAAAGATAATTTACTTTCATCACATAAAAGAAATCTTGTTGTGTGTAGTTCTGGTCTGGCAACCTTATAGTAAAAACATCTTTTTTCTCCGATAATAGTCTCATGTTCTCGTGTTAGTCGTTGTACTTATTGTTGTTTTACTGTTAACAAAAATCCACTGCAAAATTATGATGTTAAGCAATCATTGCGTACTGTAACATCAGTATTGATAACGAAGTAATTTTCATTAACCTTTTCAATGACTATAAAGTAAGGAAGATACGTTGAACTTTATGGCGAGTTACAGTAACAAAAAATGTTCCTTTAATAGAAAGCCAGATCCAGAACAATAAGAACATAATATATTTTGTTTTGTTGAAAATTAATGATCCAAAGAAAGGCATAGCACTGCATCACTAAAAGGTATTTCGGGGCTCTTTTCGTAGTAACATATTTTGTCTCATACATTAGTTGTTACGTGAATAATAATAATAATAAAACAAAACAAATAGAAAGGAGACGAAGCAAAACTGGCGCCCAAAAACGCGAGGCTCGAATTTGCAGTGGCCACGAAAATAATAACTGTTTTATGTGTTTTATTTCATTGTCTATTGTTATATACATGTATGTATTTAGTGATAAATGTATGTATGTGTATCATGATTACTGCCATGTATTAATGAATGTACAAAAATTCTTTCATGAAAAAACGCACCACTGCAAGCGAGTCAGAGGAAACGATCCTGATAGTACTGAGAAACTGTAACGACTACATAATCCGGGGGCAGCCGAACCACGAAATCAGATAAACTAAAGGTAAGACTACAGTGTAGTTGTCCTGTTTGCAGAAGCTTAACTCCAGTGAAGTGATCTCATATCGCTAGTGGTGTGCGTAGTTTGACGTTAGTATTTATGACAGGCAAAGTTGAGTGTAGATAGTAATTTTAAGTGTACAGTGTATTGTAGATAAATTAACATATTTTGTGTGCAAGTGGCAAAACTGTCCGATCTTGTGTTCGAGTAGGTAATTTATGAATATGGTTAAATTGCGTAGTCAACGTCCGAGCAATATGGATACTGAGGAACAGCCATTAATTAGTGCAGGAAATGTAGAAACGGGTGCATTAAGCAGTACAAGTACTCTCTTTGAGGATATACCATGCGAAAATGTGGGGGCAGGGGCACAGGAAGTGATGCCACCGCCCACCAGTGCTCAAGGAGATGTAGATAAAGAAATTGCACCAACCCCAGAGAAGCAGGAACCAGAGAGTGGTAATCTGCCTGGTGGGTATTCGCTTCAGACGATATTAGAGCACGTGCTGGATTACCAGTCAAAATTAGCACAACAACAAGCTGAAAAGGACGAAAAAATTGAGATCTTTCTCGCACAGCAAGCTGAGCGAGATCGCCAGCAAGCTGAGCGAGATCGCCAGTTAACAGAAAATTTCCTTGCCCAGCAGGCTGAGCGGGATCGCCAGCAAACTGAGCGGGATCGCCAGCAAGCTGAGCGGGACCAGCAACTTGTGCAATCGTTAGAAATTATGAAAAGAGAGATTGCCTGTATGAAACAGAATTATGAGTCGATACCTAAGGCCGTGCAGGAATTGACTGTACAGGTCAACAACCTGCAAGTAGCAAACACTAACATTGTAGGCGAGATAGGTGTCTTGGCCAACCGATTAGAAAAGCTAGAAATAGATTCCACACAGCTTGTAGAGCAGAAGTGGAACGAACAAGCGACTAAACTTGAAACCGAATTCAACTCTTGGCTAGAAGCAAAGGAGCGTGAGATCGACAAAATATTAATTCTAAGGTACAAGCAGCCATGGCAGATAGAGATTCCGAATCGTTCAGTACCGCAGTAAATAGTCAGGTACAGAACGACGTGCAAACCATCAAACAAATACTCAGTGAGGATATTCCGCAGTGGCAAGTGAATATTAGCAAACGGATATCCGACTTGGAAATGGGTTTAGCACAGAGCAGCAAACATCTTGAACATGAAACTATGTCGCCAACAGCCAATGTTTTTGGCAACGCACAAACTTATACGCGACGCAACAATGGTGAATCTTTAGGCGATAATGCGAAGAGCTGTAGCTTCGGTTCGGAGCACACAGCCAATG